>NW_027224296.1:21455-324348 GCF_023699985.2 Odocoileus virginianus
GTCCTTTTTCCTTGGAAGGTTCTTGGGGAGGCCTTTGAGTCTTGGTTTCACTGCAGTTATATCCTGCACATCTCTGGTAAGATCTTTGAAAAAAGAAAAAAAGGAGGTGGGTGCAATGAGTCAAGGCCAATGAAAGAGGAAGAAAAAGTATTTGTTGAAAAATACAAGCCTAGCACTGGGGTGGGGTTTACTGGTTGGCTGGTTGGCAACAAGGTAGGATCCCTGGGTCCTAAGCATTCATGGCCCACACTGAGGACCCAGCCCTGCGGGCTGCTGTGTGACTTTAGGACAAGTCACTTGGCCCCTCTGGGCTTGCAGAGCAGAGGGGAGGCCCCCACAGTTCCCTTCACACTGGGTACAACTTACTGAGATCCGTGTTTCTCCTGCAATGACACTCTGTGGGAGCAGGGCCTCTGCCCCACCCCAGCACCCTCACCTCGAGGTCACAGGGGACACTGGATCCAGCCCAGACCAGGAAATCCAGTCCAGAGAGCCACTGTCACCTCAGGCTTCCCCAAAGGAGCAACTCAGAGTCACCCCACCTTCCTCTGATGGGTTTGGAATAGCCTCCAGGCACACCCTTGTCCCCCCTGCACCCCAAACCAGATAAACACCACCACTCCTTGCTTACCATCCCCTTCCTCCTGTGAAACAAGAGGAAACTATGCCCTTAAACCCAGAATGGGAATCCCCTGGGCCAGAGGCCACATTCACTGCTTCAGACCAGCCAAGAGGAGAAACTTAAAGTTTCAGAAAACACAGTTTCACCCTGTCTCATCCAAAAGGCGGGCTTTTAGTTCCAGGTGGCTGCTGCTGCTGCTGCTACTGCTAAGTCGCTTCAGTCGTGTCCAACTCTGTGCAACCCCATAGATGCAACCCGCAAGGCTACCCCATCCCTGGGATTCTCCAGGCAAGAACACTGGAGTGGGTTGCCATTTCCTTCTTCAATGCATGAATGTGAAAAGTGAAAGTGAAGTCCACTCAGTCGTGTCCAACTCTTAGCGACCCCATGGACTGCAGCCTACCAGGCTCCTCCATCCATGGGATTTTCCAGGCAAGAATACTGGAGTGGGTTGCCATTGCCTTCTCTGACACAGGTAGATACAGCCATATATGTAGGCATGGGTACAGATAGGAATAATGGAGACACCACTGTAGATGTGTGTGTATATAAAGACAATGCAGGTACCGATGGTTTATACATGTACATAAAGACAGTGGGGGTGTAGACAGTTTATGCATGTACATAAAAACAATGGAGATGTAGACAGTTTATCAGGTCAGTTCAGTGGCTCAGTTGTCTCCGACTCTTTGCGACCCCATGAACTGCAACACGCCAGGCCTCCCTGTCCATCACCAACTCCTGGAGTTTACTCAAACTCATGTCCATTGAGTCAGTGATGTCATCCAACCATCTCATCCTCTGTCATCCCCTTCTCCTCCTGCCCTCAGTCTTTCCCAGCATCAGGGTCTTTTCATAATGAGTCAGCTCTTCACATCAGGTGGCCAAAGTATTGGAGTTTCAGCTTCAACATCAGTCCTTCCAATGAACACCCAGGACTGATCTCCTTTAGGATGGACTGGTTGGATCTCCTTGCAGTCCAAGGGACTCTCAAGAGTCTTCTCCAACACCACAGTTCAAAAGCATCAATTCTTTAGTGCTCAGCTTTCTTTATACTTGTACATAAAAACAATGGAGATGTAGACAGCTTATACATGTACATGAAAACCATGGAGGTATAGATACTTTATGCATGTACATAAAGATGATGGAGATTTAGATACTTTATGTGTAGATGAGGTGCAGGCTTAGGTGATAAAGATGTAAGTGTAACCATAGATAATGTAGATATAGGTGTATGTAGATACAGATGTAAGTGATATAGATGTGGATACAGATGATGTAGATGTGGATGGAGGTAGAGATGCAGATGTAGACATAGAGGTAAGTGCAGGTGTAAATGTAGGTGATGCAGGCATCAGCATAAATAACAGAGGTGTTGAAGAAGATGGTGCAGGTGCAGAAAATGCAGATGTGGGGTAGACGTACATACAGATGATCTAGACAGACATAGATGGCCGAGTAGGTGTCAGATGTAGATACAGATGATGTAGGTGTAGGTGATGTAGAGGCAGGTGTAGGTGTAGATGATACAGATGTAGTTTAGGTGATGTGGGTGTAGCTCCAGATGATGTAGAGAATGTAGGTGTAGTGTAGATGTACACATACAGATGCTGTAGACACAGATGTGGACATAAGTATACATGTAGGTGCAGACATGGTCACATAGATGAACATGGAGGAAACGGAGAGTAGCTGATGCAGGTGTAGATGTGAATGAGGCTGAGACAGAGACGGAGACACTTGCCAGCAGAGTTCACGTCCCAGTGCATCATGCAGAGGAGACCAGACAGCCTGCTGGCAGCTACAGAACTGACTGGCCAGGTGCTCAGGGTCACCATGGGCAGCAGCAATAATAATACAACTGCTCGGTGCTCTGGTCCCAATTCCAGGTACTGCTGCACGGCGGCATCTCGCCTGCAAGCATCAATAACCATCCCTGTCAGCCCATTTCATCAGCACGAGATCATTCCTGTCCACAGGTCCTTTTGTTAGGACGCTGAGAAAGGCACCTTGTACATCCATACACTCACACCATGTGTCAATCTTCAACACCTCTCCCCTCCCTCCCCACCGATCAACTCAGCACCCGGAGCCCCTATCCTCTGTTGAAAACAACCCATTCACCCTCTCCCTCCCCCACTGCCACATTACCAGCACCCCTAGGTCCTGGAATATGGGGGTTCTGGCTTATCTTGGAGGTGAGCCGCTCAGACAGTATACAGCCTGCAATGGGTCAGCGAAGATCCCCTGGCAGAACAAACACGGCTACCCACTGAGTTTTCACAACGCACCGCCTCTCAGCCACCACCCAATATCCTTGCCTGAGAATCCAATGACAGAGGAATCTGGCGGGGTATAAGTCCAGGGGGGCTACAAAGAGTCGCACAAGACTGAGCAACAAACACTTTCACTTCCTGCCCACAATTCCCTACAGCCTGGAACTGGCATGGAGAAACGTGAAACAAGTAAGAGGTTCTCTGCCCGATGGGCTCCTGCCCACCCCGACCCCACCTGTTGCCTATATTCTCAATGATGCGATGATTCCTGTCCAACTTGTTCCTCAGGGTCTGCTGGGCGACCACCAGCTGCCGGCAGTCATAGGATGACCTCTCCAGGCTCCTCTCTTTCTCTTCAGTCTCCTTCCGCAGGGTGTCGATCTGCTCGTTGTAGAGCTGAATCCTCAGCCACCATCACTACGCAGGGTGGGGGGGGGGGGGGGGGGGGGGGGTGGGGGGGGGGGGGTCGGGGGGGGGCAGGCGGCTGATGGCTTTTCGCAGGGGCGCGCGCGATCTGTGGCGCTAAAGACATCGGTCATAGTCGGTAAACCCTAGCCACCCTTTCCACATCAGACAACACAAGATGCAGCAGTGGGAGCAATCAAACGGACCTGCCCAGTTGTACATCGTCTGTGCGCCGTTGTGGTTTTTCTCCTGTTCACGACAGAAGAATCTTTAAGCCACAGAAGGATGTGACAACTGAACCCCTTCCCCTGATTCTTGTATCAGCATCCCCGGAAATCAGCCTTTAGCGGAGCCCCCGACCCAAGGCACTAGAAAGATGAGAAATTCAGAAAATAAAAACTGCCATCCCTGGACTATACAGTACATACTTCATAGTACATTCTTCATAACTTTACGTGTTAGCATGAAAAAGTAGTAAATACGAAGAAACAGCACTAAATAGATAAGATGCTAAAAATAATGAATAGGGGGGGGTTTCCTTCGTCTAATCCAATCACTAGGCACGTTAATTTTCTCGCTGATTTCTGACCAGTTTGAGTTCACACATATGTTTCATTGATACGAGCTAAAATGTGTCGTGCTTTGTGTGCAACAGGCCCTTAAAGTAAATAACTTCAGAGAACCACTATTATATATAGTCTTTAAATGCAGACAACGTCACCGATTAAGGTGGAAAATGAAAAGATAGATTCCTCATCTTGATTTCTAAGAGCGTACAACACACGACAGCAGCCACACCAGCTGCTTACTTTTTCACCAAAGCGAACTCATTTAATCAAAGCTCCAGTTCAATAGCTCACATTTCCCACGGAATTCACAGGTCTAACAGGCGTGCTAGTCCTCCTAAAACAAAATAAAACATCGTAAGAACGACACCCCACTCATCTGGCACAAAGCGCTGTTGTCAACTTGAACACCATGTAAACCCAATCCCCGGAGGATACGGTATTTGCTCCAGATCATCAGACCAGTAAAGACAGTCAGCTCCATTGAGGGACCGGAGGGGCCAAGGTGTTATCTACAGATGCGGCACCTCCGGACAGAAAAACCCGGAAATAACCCATTACTGCACCTCCTACCGGAGAAAGCGCAGAACCAGGTCGGAAAATCGTCAGAGGCGCAGACAGGAAAATGAGCCAGTGGGCGGGGCGCGGCTGCGGGCAGGGGACCGGGGGTGGGGGGGGGGGGGGAGGGGGGGGGGGGGGGGGGGGGGGGGCTGGGGGGAGAGGCGGGGGTCCAGGGTCAGAGAGCCCATCCCTACCCCCAACAGTGGCGTTCACCGCAGGGCTTGTCCTGCACTTCACAGCTACTGTAAGCCTGGACTCACTAAGAAGGGGCCTCCGCGAGTACGCCTGTTCATCTGGCCCCTTGGTCCCTCCTCGACTAGTTAGTCCGCCTTCCTGCCCTCCTCCCTGGTTCTCCACCACACCATCTCTACTTGTCTTCCTTCTGACCACCTACGTCACGTTCCTTTTCCGTAGCCCCAGAAAACGGCAAGAAGTAATAGAACCCCACTGGGCCTCATATTTGCTCGGTTCTTCTCGCCACATGCCGAAGTGAATATATAAAGATGATCCCAGGGATGAAAGGGGCTGGACGTCAGGGTGATGTCATGGTTGAAGACTGCGAAACCACCTACCAATGGCTTGTTTCATTTGGCTTTGCTACTGCTGCCACCGCCCCGAATGCGGAGGGGGCCGGGCCTTTTGGGGCGAAGTCTTGGGGTAAAGCGGGGTTCCCTTTCCCGGGGACGCCCGTGCGAAAGCGCGGGGCTCGGGCCCCAGGCTTCTGGGCCCGTGACCTGAAACCGATGGCCTCAAAAGAAGTCGATCAAGTGGAGAGGGGCAAAGAGGGCGCACCAGAGGCCACAGCGGCTCTGGACCTCCAGCACTCTAGTCGTGGCGGACGGGCAGGCCGGCAAGCGGAAGGGTAAGGCCGTGGGAGAGGCTGGTCCGAAGTCTGACAGGCTGGGGGCGTGGCCTTGTGCAGACCCGATGCGTGCGAGGCGTGGGAAGTGGAGTGCCCGGCCTTGGGCGACTAGCAGTACATACCCCAGCACCCCGAGCTGTGGAGTCCCGCAAGTCCAAGTGTGCCGGCCGCGCGCTCTGCGGGTGGCACGGCGCGCGCGGCCAGTGTCCTGGGGACTCCCAGTCCCTGGTGGGAACTGCGGTGGAAGAGCACATTCCCGCCCCGGACGCGCGGCCCGAAGTGATAGAGCCATTCTAGGAGCACGACAGCGGATACTGAGCCTGGATCTACGGGCAGCACCTCAGGGCGCCGAGGACAGGTGAGCCCCACTGTTACGACACCTGTCCCAGGACCTCGGATGATCTTCTTCTCACCTTCATAACGGGCTCCCCTAGCCCCTGCCCAGTAACTCTCGTGAGCTCTTGTCGAGACACTCTAGATCTCTGTCCTACTAGCCACCGTCCTCCACTTAGCAACTGCCCTCGCCCCTCATTCCCCCCTGCAGCCCCTCCCGCCCCCTGAGTCCTTCACTTCCCTACCCCGCAGTCGCACAATGGTGCCGCAGCTGCCCTTCGGCGCGATGTTAGCTATAATTGTTCACGATCATATGCTCGAAGCGCCTCACGAATCTATCCAACAACCTCTAGATCGCCCAACCCCCACCTCTGACCTCAGCGTCTCTCACCTTCGTGGCAACCAACCCTACTCCGGGCCCCGCGCCCCTAAGAGATCCCTTGTGTGCCAGAACTTGTGCAGCTGCTCCAAGGTCTCCGCCGCAAGGCATCTGTAGATGGCTGGTTGAGAGCTCCAGACCTGGGTCTGGCCTGTCGTCCAGAACTCAGTTGGTAGGCTACCTGGCAACGACAAGGGTCCAGGATCACTTTCCTTTGGTTGCCCTGAAAGATCCCCCACTCCATTCCTTTATGCAATCTTCTGCAGGGACCAACCCACATTCGGTCCAGTATACCCCGGGGCAGGGGGTCCTGCACTTTGCCTTGGAGGAGCCCAGGCCTGATTTGCCAGAACAGGAGATGTTCCAGAGGAGAGCTGGTGAACCCAGGTGTAGTAGCAGGGGAGGAGGGATCTGTCCTTGCTGGGCGAAGGACCCCAGCCAGCCTGGTAGGTCCCACCTGTGGGCGTGGAGGAATTCCTGGTCTGGGACTGACGCTTCTACAGCCACCTGTGGTAGAGGTCAGCCCGTGAGGGCTGCAGATGCCCAGGAAGCACGTGCCAGTCCTGGGAGCTTGGTTCCAGCTGGGTTTTAGAGTAGGAGCAACAGACTTCCAGACAGATACAAAGAGCAGCGCTTTGCAGGGAGACGGAGAAGGACACGCAGATAGGAGTGGAAGGAGAGACTTCACCCAGCGGCCGGTTGTCCCGCAGGCTGGGATAGCCAGGCTGCGAGGACTGGGTTAGAGAGGGCTAGGGACTGAACGAGATAAATGAGCAGCAGCATGTTCATCCGTGAATGGTAGCAACTTATTTCTCACACATCCTTATGAAGGGGGTGATGGCCCCATTTTGCAGATGATACTAAAGCTCAGAAGGGATGATTGACTTTCCCAAACTCACACATAGTAAAGGGTTGCAGAACCCATGTGCAATCCCAGGCTCCAGATCTCCTCCTTTTACTACCATCTTGTGTTGCCTTTGTGAGAAAGCACAAAATTGTCTAGGAGAAATGGTGTTTGTGTCCTGAAGGCCTGGGGTGAAGCAGCATGAGAGAGTGAGGTTGACTTCATCTGCCAGCAGCTGTCACCAGGACCTCAGCGTCATCAAGGACCAGCTGAATGTGTCCCACATTGACCAGCCTTCTGGACACGTGCAGTGAGGCCCCCAAGTGTGTGCAGTGGGGGTGGGGACAGGGAGGGTGGGACTGCGGATGGACCCTGATGTACTGGGACTACTGGGAGGAGAAGGGAGGGAACACACCTGGCTGGGAGACCCAGGAGAGTGGGGCTGAGAGGTGGAAAGGGCAGGATGCTGATGAGGTTGCTGCCAGGAATCAGTCAAGTACAGATGCCTACACGGGCCTTGGCCTGAGGACTTTTATCCTGGGAGGTGGGGAAGAGATGACACACAGAAGAGTTTTTAAAGCAGGGGCAGGGCTGTCATGCGGGAGAGAATGGAGGCAGGAGGACCCGCAAGTCTAGTCCTATCGTGTAGAAGAGAGACTGCTGCTTCTGAGGGTGGGCACTGGGAGGCGGGCAAGGAGAGAGGACACACCCTGCCCAGGAAGAGGCTGGCAGGGCTGCAAGGCTGTGCTGGAACAGCATGAGGGCAGCAGAGGGAGAGGTGGACTGAGATAGGAGGGCCTAGAGGAGGCTCCTGGGGAGGCCGGAGGTTGGGACCGCGTGGAGGGCTCTGCTGAGACCTGGGCCTGTAGCACTGCTTCTGGTGCTGCACTGTCCATGTCCCAGGGCCCTCCTGGAGGAAGAGTGCCATGCTCTGGAGAGGGAGATTCCCATCCTGCAGGTGAGCTGCAGTCCTTGGCCGCCCCGCCCCCAGCCCTTCTGCTGAGCGTAGACACCCCCGTCTCTCACCCAGGGCGTGAGATCCACACACCTGCAGAGGCTGTGTGAACCCTGGGTCCATTTTTCCTGTGTGCACACTTCTTATGTGTGTGATCCTTAAGTACATGAACTCATATTCCAGTTGAGTCCCTAAGTCTGAGGTCAGCACTTTTAGATCAACTGCTGGGTCTGCCTAGGTCTTTTGCCTCCTTCTCTTCCCTAAGTCTGGGTTCAGGCCTGCCACCCTCTTGCCAAGCTCAGCTTTTCAGGGAGAGGCTGGTGTTCCTCTCAGGAGTGCCCCCAGGTGATTGGGAGGAAGAGACTGCACGGGCTGGTTCCTGCGCCCCACCATGGGGATCCTGGCCTGGGCACCCTGCCGTAAAGCCAGGCACTGAGCCAGCTCTCCCTGCAGCGCTGCCTGGAAGACGAGTATTCAGGCCTCCTGCCCCCCGGCCCTCTGAGGCAAGCCTAGAGCCCACCCTGGCAGGTGAGGACCCTAGCAGGTCCCAGAGCACCCAGCGCTCCACCCTTCCCACTTCCACCCCACCCACACCCATCCCACCTTGCTCTTGTAACACACCCTGGAAGACTGGGTGCTGTGTCTCAGGCAGAACCTCTCCTCCAGAGCTAAAGGAACAGAAGGCAGCCAGGCAACAGGAGCTGCAGGCACCCCTGAGGCCTTCCTGTGTCTCCCCCAGCCACAGGTAACTGAGAGCAGACAGACAGCTGGATGGGGCAGGCTGAGGGGCAGGCCACGGCCCCCTCACAGCTACTCCCTCCCATTCAGGCCACAGCCCTTGGGGTCTGAGTTTGGGCCAGGCTTCTCCAGTGCTGCCTGCCCACTCCCCTCTGGAGCGCTGCCCCAAACCTCGCGGCCTGGCCGCCACCTGCCGCTGGGGACAGAAGATTCAGTGCCGCCCTGGGAAAAGGCCAGCTTCTACTCTGATGTCCAGTGCAGCGCCCCAGGCCCCAACCTGAAGGGCTGCTCAGGAAGGAGGCTTCAGCTTCGGCTGGAACTCGTCCTGTCTGCTCCTGCTCTCTTTCAGCTGCCAGGGTCCGGCCCCCCACCTTTCTGACACTAGTCTACTGCGATGGCGGTCCTCCCCATGAGTCCACTGCTGTGTCTGTCTGTCCTGGGCCACTCACCCACCTTCTCAGCAGGTCCTCAGTGTCCGGTCCTGACTGTCTCAAGCTCTCTGGCCTGTCTCGCCCCAGGCATCCCCCAAAGGCCTGGAACAGGGAGGCGAGGTGTCTCGTCCCCACGCCCTGACCTCCTAGTCGTGCCGCTGGAGGGACCCAGGATCAACAACACCACAGCAGCAGCCTCCAAGAGACTGGAATAGGAGCATTTCATGACAAACTATAGGACTTTACAACCTAGTGGTGCGCAGCCATGCAGCGTTGCCCGGGGGTCGGCAGTGAGCCAACCATTACCTTGCTACAGTAACTTAAGGCAGCTCTTCTTGGGGCTCGTCACAGCACAGCCAGGGGCGTCAGAGGACCAAGACACACAGACGCTGCAGGCTTGGAGAAAGGAGTTGTTTGGCTCCAGGAGAGCGGTTTGGACGGCACAACGGCTGGGGCAATCTTGGCACCTGAAACAAGGTATCCAGTTTTGGAAGACAGGGGCTTCTAGCCTGGCGGTGCATAGGAGCAAGGGGGTGCTGGTCAGTAACGGGTCAACTTCCCGTGTCTCCTGGGACTTCATAACTCTCTGAGCATCACCTGCCATCCTACCTCCATATAACAACGACAGTTCTTCTCTGACGGGCCTGTTGGTCCACGGGTCTCTGCTGCGGGCTCGACAGCCAGTGCTGGAAGGAGGGCGCCACAGAACCCGGAGCTGCCCGACCGGCTGCACGCGGGCCTGGAAGACAGATGGGGCCTGAAGCCGAGGGTGAGGGGGGTAGCAACCACAGATAATCAACAATTTTTTTACTAATTGAATCTAGACAAAAGGCCGGCCACACGACTGAACCCGTAACACGGCATCAGCCCCCCCCCAGCCCCTTACCCTGCCTACCACGTAGAGAAGATCTGGAATTAACCGGGCGGAGGATGGGGGTCTTATCACCTCCCAGGGGGGATACTGGCTCGGAGGTCGAAAGGCCCAGGGACCGATAGGGCCCACCCAATATCACCTGCCACGCGAGTGTGGGGCGGGGGGGCGTGCTCAGTCTGGCCACGTGAGCACAGCCGGTGTCTGGGGAGTCACTGGGGGCCAATGTAATGGGGAACACCTAGATTCTACACAAAAATCTATACATCTCCCCCCTCAAGACGCCTTATCGTCCGAATCAAACTGGAAACTGTACTTCTAAAGCGTGGGACTCCTTAACAATTGCTGTGCTCAGCTGTGGTAACCTTGGGCACAGAGGTGCCTGTCACCTCGGCTGCGTCATGGATGGTCGGGCCATGAAACAATATCACGCACTGTCCATCCCTAGTCTCTGTCTGTTCGGCAGCATCAGGGAGGCGGGGGGGTGCTCCCCCGGCATCTGTGCTCGGTGACCCCTGGAGCTCCTGCTGTTGCCGCTCGGAGTCCTTTACTCGCCCAGAAATCTGCGCATTGTCCCAGGACAGCGTGGGCGGGTCTTAAGCCCATCTTCCGGAAGCCGTGGCAATAGTCTGGGGTCGTAGTGCCCCATGCTCTGGTCTCCCCACAGGAAGGGCCGTGGACCCCAGTCTCCACTCACTTGTGTTGAGTTTTTTCAAAACACGCTCTTTCCCAAGGAGAGGTACGGCCATGGAGAAGGACTTGGGCGGCAAGAGGCTGCATCAGCACAGAGCCCTGGAGTACGCCATCCCAGCCCCATCCACCCCCTTCCTGTTTCACCTGGGCTGCCCCCTGCCCCCCACACCTCACCTGGAGGAGGGTTCCCAATCTGTCTCTCAGAAGTGAACAGGGTGTAGAAATGGAATACCAACACAGAGACAGAGCCAGGAGGAGCCAACTGGCCTCAAGCCCACCTTGGATATCTCTCTTGTATGTTGGCGGGTTACTACACTCGATCCACCAGGAATTGAGAATAAAACTGCAAGAGTGGGGGTGGGAGTTGGCATGAGTCCTGCCCAGCCCCTACCCAAGGCCCTTACAGGGGGGGGGGGGGGGGGGGGGGGGGGGGGGGGGGGGGGGGGGGGGGGGGGGGGGGGGGGGGGGGGGGGGGGGGGGGGGTGGCCCTCGATAAGAAGATGTGTGTTGGATTGTTCTGGGAGGGTATTGGGTGTACTACATCGTTTGCTTATGGAATAATGCGACTGGGCAACCAGCGGGTCCAGGGTATGATGGCAGGTTGCCATACGGTGGAAGGGGAGGGGTCTGGCTTCTGAATAATCCTGAAGCAGGCAAGAAACTGTTCAGCTGCCATGGCCCTTGGAAGTCAGTTCTACTCAAAGACTTGCAGTGGCCCCCCACTGCCTGCTGAAGTAAGGCCGAATCTGTGGCCTTTAAGGCTTCAATGGCATTTTCCATCTACTAAGCATTTTGCATTTTTTGAACTGTGGTGTTGGAGAAGACTCTTGAGAGTCCCTTGGACTGCAAGGAGATCCAACCAGTCCATCCTGAAGGAGATCAGTCCTGGGTGTTCATTGGAAGGACTGATGTTGAAGCTGAAACTCCAATACTTTGGCCACCTGATGTGAAGAGCTGACTCATTTGAAAAGACCCTGATGCTGGGAAAGATTGAGGGCAGGAGGAGAAGGGGACAACAGAGGATGAGATGGCATCACTGACTCAATGGACATGAGTTTGGGTAAACTCCAGGAGTTGGTGATGGACAGGGAGGCCTGGCGTGCTGCGGTTCATGGGGTCACAAAGAGTTGGACACAACTGAGTGACTGAACTGAACTGAAGCATTTTTTGAATGTTTTCTCCAGACCTGGGAGCTCCTGGGATTGCATCAGCTCTAGGTCTCCAGTGCCCAGCACAGCGCCTGGCACAATCTCATGTGCTGATCTGAACTGACTTATGCAGGGAGGTGGGAGCAATTGGGGAAAGGAAAGGGAGAAGTCCTGCCAGTCTATGGCTGCAGAGATGGCAATGGACAGCCGGGGAGGCTCCAAAGCCTAGAAACCATGTCAGGCTGGGGGTGCTCTCAGAAACCACTTTGGAAAGAGCTGAGGGACACCAGAGATAAATCCTAGGGCTGCAGCAACAAAAATACTACAGGAAGCAGAAAGATGGGCAGTTGGTTCATGGGCCACTTGGAGGGCCTGGGACAATAGGTGCTGCTTGCCAGGAGGCCTCAGCATACATCTCCCAAGCCTTCAGCCACGTCCTGGAGCTCAGACCCCTCCAGCCTTTTTAGTGACTAAATTCTAGAAGTCAAGATCCACATCTGGGGGACGCTGCACTTAGAGGAGCTTATAAAAAGTTTCCTGAATGGAACTAGAGCCTGATCTAACATGTGGACAAATTCTTTATTTTCTTTATTTGAGCTGATAGAATGATGGAGTTTGTAAAAAAAAAAAAAAAAATATTTTCAGCACTATGAAGTAAAGCCTCCAAAAGAAAACTAACAGCCCAGAAGCACGCGGTCCACAGAGCCTGGCATCCTCACCCAAAGGTGATTCCAGCCTGGCTTTCTGAGCACAGAGAGGATGCTGCGGGCTTTGCCTCAGTTTCCTGGAGACACCGGACCCAGGCTGCCTGCTGCCTCCTGCCCTGCCTGGGCGGTGCCCTGGGTCTCCCCACAGGGCGGCAGCTTCCTGGGAGCCCTGGAGGATGAGCTCCCCCAGGGCAGGTCCTGGGCCAAAGCCACAACCCCCGAGGGCACTGCGCTTGGCGGTGGCAACTGCCCTCCCCCGCCTCCCGCCGCTTACAGGACACTTCCGCTCCTCCTGGTTCAAAGCTGGGCCAGTGGCCAGAGCTGGTGCCTGTGCCCGGCTCCGGAAGATTCCACACCCCATGTGATGGAGGTCTCAGCCCTCAGGGGCTTTTTTTTTTTTTCTCCCCAGAAACATGAGCCAATGTGGAAATCCAGTGCTGACCTCTCTGTGGCACAGAGGAACTGGCACGACGCGGGGCACGACTCCAGACACTACCCTGACCATCGGGCTGAGCCCCCTGTCACTCAGAGACAGCCCTGACTCTTCTCTGTGGAGGGACCATTACGCTAGCAAATCCCTCCCCCCTCCACCCCTCACCCCTGCCCCCGACTTCTCACCCTGGTCATAAAGGAGCACAATCAGAAGGTTTGCAGTCCGCAGACCACTCCTCCTCCTAAACTTGTGTCTAGTGCACCATGGGCCCAGCACACACGCTCCAGATCAGAGCACCTGCTTCGCATGAGGGCTCTGACTCTTAGAAGCCATATAACCTTGGGTCAATTACTTAACATCTCAGGGCCTCAGTTTCCTCATCTGTAAAGTGGGGATAATAATGAAACCATGGAGAGTTGTATCACGAGACTTAGTATATTGTTCCTGGTCATGGTGGGCTTTCCCTCCACCACTTCTACTCCCTGCTGGGGGGTCTGTCTTCCAGGTGTTGAATACTGGTGGAAACCCAGAACTCCCCCTCCCAAGCCAGCCTATTCCAGGGTGGCTTAGGATGGTGTCCCGGATCCTGAGCTGATACCTGACTTGCACAGCCTGCTTCTGGAACATGCATTCACACCACATATCCTGAGCACTCCAAGCACCTCGGCTATGAGGGCTAGAGACACGAGCTCAGTGAGGCTGTTAGAGACCAATGCCAAGGTCAGTCATGATTCCCATGGGGCTCCTCTGGGGGGATGCCAGGTGGAAATACCAGGGAAGGAGGGCCAGCTCTCAGCTGCTGCCAGCCTATTTTCCCCTTCTGAAGCTGGGCACTGTCTTCTGTCAAGTACAGGGTCCTGTGCTCCCTTCCTAACCCAAGGCCAGGGCTTAGGTGATTCTGAGTCTCCACACCTGTCTGACTCTATACAGCTTTGCTCAGACTTCCAGTGACCAGAGCTGTAGGTGCGGAGCCCCCAGGAGGAGCTCTGGCCTAATGGTTGGGCTCGTGCTCTTCCTTGGCTGGTTCCCAAGAGAAGGATGCTTGCCACGGGGACAGCAGGGGAGGGACCAGCGAGGAACTTACAAAGATGATAGTTGGTGAGATGAAGCGCCAGCATATCTGGAAGAAGTGGGGCGGTGGGAACCCCAGCATCATCTGGATGTCCTCGGGGGGAGCCGGCCTCCCTGAGTGGGGCTAGAAGCAGCTGGATCCCACTAATGAGGCCTCATTACGGCCAGGATCCAGCAGGGCTGCTGCCGCCTGCTGTCTCCATGGCCAGAGCCAGAGAAAGCTGTCCAGCCAGGGCTGCCTGTTCTGGGCACCTGGCCCAGGCCAGGGCAGCCAAAGCCCAGAGCCTACCCTGGGTGGAAGTGAACATTTGGGCATCATGGGTGACTGGGCCTTCCTGGAGCCAGTGGCCCAGCCAGGGGCTTGGCCCTCAGTCTGGACTCGCAGGAAGTCAGCAGAAGTCAGCAGAGTGTGTCTGGGGACCCGGCTGCATGAGGCTGGCCTGGAAGCAGCTCAGTCGCTAGGGTCTGAGGCCATTCTCTTGGGAGACTTGCTTGAGCCAAGATCACTCCCCATCTTCTCTCCCAAAATGGGCATAGTAGCATACCCACTCGAGGGGCTGTTGGGAGGATTAAATGAGTTAATATATATTAATATGAAGTGTTTAGGACAGCATCTGGCTCACAGTAAGCACTTCATATATATTATCTATTACTATTATTTATAATGCTCACTAGCTTCAAAGATGGGTAGATATGATCCCCATTTTAGAGATAAAGAAACTAAGACCAGACAAGTAAAGTAACTTGCCTAAGGAGATACATGGAGGGAGATCCACCAGGGCTGGGGTTGGAACCCAGGCCTGTCTGACTCTGAAGACTTTGCCATAATGATGCAGGGACTCCCTGGTCGTCCAGTGGCTAGGAGTCCAGCTTGCACTGCAGGGGACACGGGTTCAATGCCGCTGGTCAGAGAACTGAGACCCCACAGGCCGTGGAGCAACTAAGCTGTTGTACCACAACTAAAGAGCCCATGCGCTGCAACTTAGACCCAACGCAGCCCAGTAAACATTTTTAAAATAATAGTAACAAAAAAGTTTAAAATAGTATCATCCTGCCATGTTCCCATTGGGGTCAGCACACTTACCAAACTCACAGGGAAGCTGTCCTTTACATCAGAATTCATGCTTGATCTTAGATCAAGATCCTACTCTGTACCAGACCCTTTGCCCACCCATCAGTTTCCAAAAACTGGAAGCTGTGTCTTCCCAGCACCAGAACACTCGTGCCCACCTTCCTGGTCACTGGTTTGTGGTGTCTCAGCACCCCCTGGAGACTGACCAGTGAGTGTGGCCTCGGAGAAGAGGGATTGAGGGTCTGAGTGACAGTCTACGCAGACCACTCAGCACACTCTCTCAGAGGGCCCTCCTCAGGTTCAGCTGATGCAGTGCACATCCTCAGGGGTACGTGGTCTGCAGCTCCCCTCTTGGCTAATGCCATCTGTCTTCAGACAGGTGACAGCGCAGTTCACCAGGCCACAACTCTTTTGCACAGTCAGTCACATTCTTTTAACCATCTTGGCTGGCTGGAGATCCCCGAGTCCTGGGGGGATTGCTCCAGGGCCCATCACCCCTCGGCCCACAGCTCTCTGCAAAGTCTGAGAGGCTCTGGTGGCCCTGTAGCTGCATCCCCTTCTCCTGTCCCTTCACCATCTCTACTGCCCAGTGGTACCCAGCCTCGCTACCGGGAGCCCACCCAGTGCCAGGCCTGTGCTCTCAAGCATCTGGGCCCCAGACCTCACTCTACAGTGGGAATGAGCCGCCCTCTCTCTCTCTCTCTCTCTCTCTCTCTCTGCACCCACTCTGCCTCACCCTGAAAGGTTGTTGCTGAACGATAAGATGCTGGGATTCTTGGCCTCCAGAGGAGAAGAATTCAATCCGGGGCCAGAGATGAGGCTGGATCACTCAGAGCTTTTGTGTAATAAAGTTTTATTAAAGTATAAAGGAGATAGAGAAAGCTTCTGACATAGGCATCAGAAGGGGGCAGAAAGAGTACCCCCCCCCCCCCCCCCCCAGTCTTCAGCTGGATGTTATATAGTCACTAGCAGTCTGTTAATGAAAAGAAAGGAATGTCTTAAAACTCAGAATGGCACCAGATAATTCATCCCAGGCCATAAAATGATTGACTTGAATCTTGTAGAAGGGCAGATTACCACACAAATAGTTTCATTTACATAGATTAGGGGAACAATATCTGAGTATAACATACTGGTTTGTCAAGTAGGTTCTGAGCCATTTGGCGGAACTTGAAGACAGAGTCTGGGGTACATTAACATAGCTTAAGACAAACATTTCCATAAGAAAAATGTATTGGTTAACTCAAGGTTTGAGAATAGTTAGCTTCAGGTGAAACCAGGTGTTATGGCAACACAACATTTTAAAAGAAACCTTTTAAATTTGTATGGGGGGGGGGGGGATATCACCAGTTTGTTCCCTCCTGCCGCTTAAGAGAGATTAAAAATGTCTGGCACTTGCAGCCTATTTCCTCCGTTTGGAGACCCCTGGCCTTCCTGCCTGTTACCCTCTCAACCCTGTGGTTGTGTGTGTGTGTGGGAATGAGGGAGAAACACAAGCCCCACGCCTCACTCTAGAATGGGAATGAGCCGCCCTCTCTCTCTCTGCCTGCTCTGCCTCACCCTGTGGTTGTGTGTGAGTGTGTGGGGGAACATGGAGAAACACACCAAGCCCCACGCCTCACTCTAGAATGGGAATGAGCCGCCCTCTCTCTCTCCTGCTCCCACTCTGCCTCACCCTGTGGTTGTGTGTGTGGGAGCAAGGGAGAAACACGGCAAGCCCCACGCCGCACTCTAGCTGCGGAGCACCTGCGCTGGGCGGCATGGGGACGGCCGGAGCGGGAGGGCCAGGGCAGGGGGTAGGCAGAGCTTTGGGAGGAGATGAGGTGAGAGTAATTGACGCCGCCCAGCAGGCAGTGGAAGAGGCAGGGGATGCGTCAGTGTCGCCAGGAGCTGGCAGAGGTGTGAATGAGTGGAGGAGACGCACGCACTCCATTACAAGTGTTCACCCCAGGATGGCGGCGGCTCAGGGACCTGTGGACCCCTCCTCCCCAGAACAGGTCAGTCACTTTCCAGGAGGTCGAGCCCCCTCTCTGGTGCCAGGCAGACTGGGAGGCAGGACTGGGGGTGGGGAGAGGGGCTGAGTGGTCTGTGCCAGGGAGGGGCAGGCACAGCCAGCCAGAGAGGCAAACACCAGCAAAAGTGACGCAGAAAGTTGCAAGTGTGCAAAGGAGCAGGAAGAGTTGGCTGTGTGGCGGGGCACGGGAGAGGAGAATGGGGGTGTGAGGGCCCCCCACCTCGGCCCTAGGGCCTGCTGAGAGTCTGCCCTGTGTACCAAAGCTGCATTGTCCTAGCTCCCGGCGAGACGGCCGGAGGTGCCCAGGCATCGTACTAACCAACTCAGCCCCATTGTCTGCGCCATGGCAGTTACTCCTATGGGGAGAGTGGGTGAGGGGCAGGGGGACTTGGTACAGGGGCTGCGTGGTGAGGATGGGGGAGGGGCGGGTGAGCGGGGAGGAGGGAGGCGACAGGCCCTGCGGAATGTTCCCCAGCGCCCAGGCCGGGCCCGGGACAGCTCCCTCCCCGGGACTTCATGCTCTGAGCGGGCCAGCTGTGCTTTGTCCCCTTCTGAATTTCCTGAGCCTCAGGTGGGGCCCGGCACATAGTAGGTGTTTGTCAACCTCCACGAATGATGCACACAGGCTCTGCTGGTCGGCTCTGGGTGCCCTGTGAAGGGTTCCTGGTACTGGGCCCCAAACCTCCCAGGACCACTGAGGCTCAGGGTCTCCTCTGGGCAGTGACACCTTTGTGCAGGACAAGGGTGTCTGTGCAGTAGTGCCCACGTGCTGTGCAAGCCCGAAGTGGCCCCCCAGATGCGCCCACTCAGAGCAAAGGGTGCGTGGCTAGGAGGGCCACCATCAGGTGCTGGGGCCTCTGGGCCTGCCTTCCCAAATGGGCCCTCCTGGAAGGCGCAGGCCCGGTGAGACCATCCCCCCACTCTGCGCCTGTCGGCCAGTGTCAGAGCCCAGCAGCAGGCCCATTTGTTTATTTGCCTGTGCGCCTTGAATCTCTTTCAAACTGAGGGTCAGTGTCACGACCGTGCTGTCCCCAGAGGTCGTGCGGCTGTCTCTGATCCTGGGTGTCCTCAGGGACCCCTGGCCTCTCTCAGGAGAACAGCCCACCTCTGGGAGGCCGCCCTGTCACTCAGGGACTCCCTTGCCTCTTAGAGAGACTCCTCTGACCCCTCAGGCTCTGGCTCAGGGTGGCTGACTCGTGGGGGATGCGTCTGCTCACATGTATAAAGGGACTTACTGGGTTAGTCCCAACTGTGGGGCTGGGGTCCTCAGTGGGGCCTCAGGCCACCCAGTCCAGCCCCACAGCTCCCCAGGCAAGCCCGCATCCTTCCTTTGGGGTGAACCCCCTCATCAGCCCTTCCTGACCAGTCCCCTCTTCTGCAGTCCATGCTCTCTCAGCTCAGAGACCCTTTTCTGGAGTCACCCCCTCCAGTCCCCCTGAGGGAACTGGAACTAGAACTGCCCGGAGTCTGTCCTCCAAGTCAGGCATGGTGCCTACAACTCTGGTCTCCCCACCACCCAGCCCAGGGCTCTCCCCTCCCCAGTCATGGGCAGTCAGAGGTGGCTCCCCTGGCCTTCCCATCCTGAGTCCCAGAATGCCTTCCTCAGGTCTGACCCAGCTCAGTTGCTTCCCCTTCTTGTAGCCTACAGCCCTGACCACCAGGTGCCCCCTAGAAAAAGCCTTCAGCTGGCGCAGGGGTCCAGCACCCCCTCCCCCACAGCCACCTGCCATGGGCAGCGTGCTCAGCCTGGCGATATGGTGGCGGCGGGTTGGCGGGCTGTCTGGACACAGGCCCCTTTGTGCCCAGCCCAGCTTGGCTGCTTGGTATGAGGCTCAGCTGCTCCCAGATCCTCACCCAGAGGGGAGAGGGGAGGCTTTGGAGGGGCTGGGGCTGGGGGCTCTCAACTCGAGCTCCCTCTCAGTGTCCCACCTCTCAGATGCTGGCAGCAGCTCCTCGGGTGGGCTGGTGCCCCCGGCACGGGGTGCTGGGGGGCTGGTGAGGGAGGCCCTGCTTGGCACCCTCTGGCAGCCACTCTGCCCTCTGTGCTCCTCTGCCAGGCCTGCCTGCAGCTCCCGCCAGCAGAGGGGAAGCCCAGGGTGGGGGTGGGGGCCTGGAGGGCCCACGGTGTCCCCACTGGGGGCGGCCTGAAGGGTCAGGCCCCTCATGCCAGTGCCTTGCTGATGGTGGCTTTTCTCCTGTCTGCACAGAGCGGTGCTGTGCCCAGCAAAGGTTCTGCTGTCAGGTTCTGAGCAGGAAGAGGGTGGGATCCCCCAAAGTCGGCCCTGAGCCAGCCCTCTCCCTGCCCACCAGGAGACTTCATGATCCCCTTCTTCATCATTCTCATCTTCTGCGGGATGCCCCTCTTCTTCATGGAACTCTCCTTAGGCCAGTTTGCAAGTCAGGGCTGCCTGGGGTTCTGGAGGATCAGCCCCATGTTCAAAGGTGAGGCCCGGATGTGACACACACATACAAGGGCCTCTGGGGGCCGTGCTGACTCACTCATCTGTATAAAGACTGCCAACCCCTATGGAACCCAGGTGTTGACCCGAGGCCCACATCAATGGCCAAGGCCAGGGACCCATGCTGGGATCCATTGTTTACTTGGCCTCCACCCTCTCCTCCTACCACAGGCATACACAAAAGCCCTTAGCCCTCTCCCCCACTCAGCCTCCAGCTTGCTCCTGCCAAGGTTTTGGTCTGCCCCCTTCTGTGGCCCTCCACGAAAGCCTGCCCCTTAGCCCCTTCAAAATTAGCTTCGCATCCTTCAGCTAGGTGTGAGGCTGCTCCTGCCCTTCCCCTCCCCTAGGTGTGGGCTACAGCATGATGCTGGTGTCCACATACATCGGAATCCACTATAACGTGGTCGTCTGCATCGCCTTCTACTACTACTTCTCGTCCATGACGCTCTGGACCTACTGTAGTAACCCTTGGAACACGCCCGGCTGCGTGAGCGTGCTGGGTGACCCCAAATCACCGAGACCCCTACTGCAATAACCCTTGGAGCACGCCCGGCTGCGTGAGCGTGCTGGATGACCCAACATCACCGAGACCCCTACTGCAATAACCCTTGGAGCACGCCCGGCTGCGTGAGTATGCTGGATGACCCCAAATCACCGAGAGCTTGCAGCTTCCTGCCCTGCCTGGCAGCGTCTCTCAGGCGCCCACCAGACCCTCCCGAGGACAAGCCCCAGCGAGGAGTTAGGAGGGGAGGCCCCCATGGGACCCGGGCTTCTAGGGGTTACCCTGGGAGCCTATCTTCAGCCCTCCCTGTTCGCCGAAGGGCAGTGGTCTGCAGTCTAGGGAGGGCGCCGGGAACGGAGCAGGGCAGGGGTGTGGGAAGAAACACAAGGAGCTCGCGGTCCACTTCAGGAGAGGCTGACGCACGGCTTAGTGAGTGTGTGCGCGTCCTTACACCGCAGCACTGAGGCTCCAGCAGTCAGGCAGGTCAGACGAGGAGGGTCGGGGCAAAGACGGTGGCTTCCTGGTGAGCAGAGAGCGCCAGCGGAGGCCCTTAGCTCCAGATGAGCCGGAGGGAAAGCCGTTGTGACGAGGGTAACAGGTGTGGGGGGGCTCACCGGCCACGTGGCAGTCTCCAGGGAGGACGTGACTTCTCAGCTTGCACGAATGAAGCGTAGAGCTAGCCCTGCAGAACCAAAGGAGAGCCGTGGCAGTTCCCTGAGCCCAGGGCTGTCGTCATCAAGCTGCGTTTGGGAAGGGCGGCCTGGCACCCCTGAGCACTGCGCTGACAGAGGACGGAGTCCCGGGGCTGGCCCGAAGCGAGGCTGCTGCTGGGGGTGTTTGGAACATCTTGTCCCAGCTGGGTGGGTGTGAGGGCACAACAGGACGTCCTGGAGGAAATTCCCCACGTCCTGTTGGGGAGCTCATGGGAAGAGGGCTTTGTGGGCTGGGGGGCAGGCCTCGTTCATTCATTCCACAAACATTTATGGCGTCCACTCTGCCGGGCCCTGTGTGCCTGTGGGGTATGAACGGCCCTGAGACCCTGCCACGAGGAGGTCACAGTCTAGAAGGGAGATGGGTTGTTGGTGCTATTTGGGGCAGGGGCCTCAGTGCAGTCGTATGCAGGGGTGTGGTGAGGGCAAGAACAGGTGATCGAGGAGGCTTCCCATGGACTTCCCTCAAGGTCCAGTGTCTAAGACTCCGAGCTTCCAGTGCCTCCACTGCAGGGGGCACAGGTTCAATCCCTCCTCAGGGAACTAAGATCCCACATGCCAAGCATGACACGGTCAAAAAATAAATCATAAAAACAAAACAAAACAAAAAACAAGACTTCCCAGAGGAGGGAGAAAGGAAGTATAGAAGGATTGGGAGACATGGACAGATGAGCTGCAGCCAGGAGGTGGCAGACTGGAGTTGGGGTTGGGAGCAGGTAGGACAGAGTATTGGGACAGAGGAGGCCAGGACATCAAAAGGCACAGGGCTTCCCCTGCCGGTCAGAGGGCTCGAGCCTTCTCCACGCTGTGATGGAGAGGCAGGGCTGAGCGGCTGAGGTCCCAGTGACACTCGAAGTCCTAGCAGGTCCACGTCCTCTAAGCCGAGGGCCGGCACTCAGGGCCTCGGGGCCCAGTGTCCCTGGGCGGCTGCTGCTGCATACGTGCTCAGTCGTGTCTGACTCTTGGCAACCCCATGGACTGTAGCCTGCCAGGTGCCTCTGTCCATGGAATTTTCCAGGCAAGAATACTGGCATGGGTTGCCATTTCCTACTCCAGGGGATCTCCCTGACCCAGGGATTGAACCAGTGTTTCCTGCACCTCCTGCACTGGCCGGCAGATTCTTTACCACTGAGCCACCTGGGAAGGCCCCGTGCGGTGCTATAGACAGTCAAAGACGGTTAGGATGTGGTCACCGTCCTCAAGACTCATGGTGGAGACCATGGAGCCATTGCCTCCCAGTGAGGTTTGGGCAAAATGACCTCTGGGCAGATTCAGTCGTTCAGTCATTGGACGGGTCATTTCCTGAGCACCAAGTAGGTGCCGAGAACTGTACTCAGAGCAGGGACAGAGCGGGGAGTAAGAGACTCCGCCCACTTAGGTATTCTGCTACATTTGGGGCGTGGTGTGGACTGGGCAACTTGATCTAGACTAGGGAGAGCCTTCTGGAAGGTTCCAAAAGCACAAAACCTGGAGATGCTCCAGAAATTATCACCCCAGGGGCTGTCTTCCAGGGTGGGGCTACTGCTTGGCAAAGCTCAGGAGATTTTATCCGGTGCAATTAGAGGGGAATTTCCCTCCAAGAAAACTAGCCATGGGTCAGGAGGTCCACAGGATGGCCCACTGAACTCCACTCCTTGTCCGGGGCTGGAGCCAGGCCTCCCTAAGGAGCAGGCAGTCCCAGGCAGGACTCCTTCCCTTCAGGATGGCTCCCTGCTGCCCCCTCCTGGAGAGCCTAGGGAAGTGACCTTTGAGAGGGCTGCCCAAGCTGGCTTCAGCAAGATGAGGTGAGCAAGCACCCCCATTTCTGGGCACCTACTATGTGCTTATTGTGGTTTAGTTGCTCAGTCGTGTCCAACTCTTTTGCAACCCCATGGGCTGCAGCTCTCCAGGCTCGTCTGTCCATGGGATTCTCTAGGCAAGAATACTAGGGTGGGTTGCCATTTCCTTCTCCAGGGGATCCTCCCAACCCAGAGATCAAACCCAAGCCTCCTGCATTGGCAGGTGGGTTCTTTACCCCTGAGACACCAGGGAACTATGTGCTAGGCATATTATATGACATCATCCCCATTTTCAGATTCAGAGTCTGATTCCCTGATGTTAAGGAGCTAGGCTGCAATGCTGTGTCAGGATATGCATGCCCCACTGTGCCTGGTGCCTAATGTGAATTAGGCTGATGATACTGTGCAGGCATTCTGGGTCCACAGGCTCCAGCGACCCTTTGGAAAGCTGCACAATCTCATTTGAGCCCCACAGCAACCCTATTAGATAGTGTGTGCCAGTTTTATAAAATATTCCCATTTTACAAGTGAACAAAGCAAATCAAGACAAAGATTGACTCCTCTAAAGGGAGAAGAGCTCCCAGGGCAGATTTCTGAGCCCATGTCTGCCTTTTGCCCACCCTTTGGCCTCCAGCCTTCCCTGCCCTCACCACGTCTTTATAGCATGACCTCACAGTCTTCTGAGAGCTGGTCTGAGGCCTGCCAGGCAGGCCCTAAGCTCAGGACCGTGCCCTCATCTCCCAGCAGACACCTGACGCCCAATGGGACTTGGATCCCAGCACCCGCTCTCAGTGTCTTCACGCCAGCTCTAGACCCACACAGACCTCACTCAGATCCTGGCTGTGCTACATACCAGCTTGGCCTTGTGAGGTCACCAAACTCTTTACGTCTCAACTGTTCATCCATTAAGTGGGAGTGGTTACAACATCATTCTTGTTATTATGAAGATGCAGCAGAAATCACTAAGAACAGGGACAGGTGCTCAGTAAGCACAGTGAGAGCCACTGCTGGAGATGCAGTGATTTAGATGAGAGTGTCCTGTTCTCAAGGCGTTTACCATCTGGTTGGGGACATTAAAAAATAATGCAGAGTAAGTCCAGAGATGTTATGTGAAAGCCAACTTGTAACTATGTGTGGTTCCAAAAGCTTTTCAGTTAGTTGTTTGGTCTCAAAAGCACATGGTCCAAAACCAAAACCAAACATTAAATATGGTGCCATCAAAAGAAAGTTAAGAGTTCAGAAGATTAGCCTTCCAAACTCTTTAAACCCTTGTATTGTATGCTGAACTCTTGCAATAAAAAATAATACAAAGCAGTACCAGTTTAACATATGTAACTAAACAAAGTTTTTAGAGTCTTTTGAGCAAGGAATGGGTTCCTTACTTTGAATGCTGGTGCTTAAAGTAAATCACCTCTCAGCTGTAGCAGTAAGACCCGGTGGCTATTCTGGAAGGCAGAGCCTCCCAACACGATGTGCCCTAAATAGTGTGCCAATCCGGTCGGGCTTGGGCAGCCCAGAATCTCCAGCCCTGCTGCCTTCAGCTTTGAGTGACCTTGTCTATTTGCCCCATGGGCCCAAATTATTTTTTTCTGCATGTCCCAAAGGGAAAAAGATTGGAAAGCTCAGCCGCAAGGGTCCAGGAGCCACTCCAGGGAGGAGGGGGTGGAGCTTATTCATCCCTTTATCTTTGGTTCCCCCATGGACTGAGAGCCTGGAAAGTTTCTGACCCTGATGCCTGTTGAGCGAACCAACGCAGAGGCAGGAGTTTGGCAGAAGAGGCATGTGTTGGTCAGCGCCCTCTGCAGGTCACAATGTGAAGGGCAGCCTAGGAGAAGATTTGAGGCAGAGGCGGCCTACTGACTTTTCTTTTTTTTTTTTCCCCATTTATTTTTATTAGTTGGAGGCTAATTACTTTAAATATTGTAGTGGTTTTTGTTATACATTGACATGAATTAGCCATGGATTTACATGTATTCCCCATCCCGGTCCCCCCTCCCACCTCCCTCTCCACCTGATCCCTCTGGGTCTTCCCAGTGCACCAGGCCTGAGCACTTGTCTCATGCACCCAACCTGGGCTGGTGATCTGTTTCACCCTAGATAATATACATGTTTCGATGCTGTTCTCTTGAAACGTCCCACCCTTGCCTTCTCCCACAGAGTCCCAAAGTCTGTTCTGTACATCTGTGTCTCTTTTTCTGTTTTGCATATAGGGTTATCATTACCATCTTTCTAAATTCCATATATATGCATTAGTATACTATATTGGTCTTTATCTTTCTGGCTTACTTTACTCTGTATAATGGGCTCCAGTTTCATCCATTTCATTAGAACTGATTCAAATGAATTCTTTTTAATGGCTGAGTAATATTCCATGGTGTATATGTACCACAGCTTCCTTATCCATTTGTCTGCTGATGGGCATCTAGGTTGCTTCCATGTCCTGGCTATTATAAACAGTGCTGTGATGAACATTGGGGTGCACGTGTCTCAAAGATGCTCAACATCACTCATTATCAGAGAAATGCAAATCAAAACCACAATGAGGTACCATTACACACCAGTCAGGATGGCTGCTATCCAAAAGTCTACAAGCAATAAATGCTGGAGAGGGTGTGGGAAAAGCGAACCCTCTTACACTGTTGGTGGGAATGCAAACTAGTACAGCCGCTATGGAGAACAGTGTGGCAATTTCTTAAAAAACTGGAAATAGAACTGCCATATGACCCGGCAATCCTACTTCTGGGCATACACACTGAGGAAACCAGATCTGACTTTTCTTAATAAGAGTGGGCATCCCTCCAGAGGGCCAAGGAGTCGAGGGGCTTTGTTTGTGACCTGTGACTCCGAGGGAAGGTCCTGCTGAGGCAGGACTGCAACGTGCTGGGGTGGTGGGGCTGCTGGAAAGCTGTGTGAGGGGAGGGGAGGCCACAGAGCTGAGTCGGTGGGCTCCAGGGAGGCCAGGGTGGGGAGGGAGGCCAAGTGGAATGGAGGGCAGGCCCTAGGTCCATAGAGGAAGCCTGAGGAGGTTGGGCCTTTTCCTCTGGATCTAGATATTGTCCATTTCACTGGGGAGGCTGTAGTTGTGAATCTAGGATCATCCAGTCATTGTGCAGGCTGGCCTGACTAGGAGAGCACCTCCTCTGCTAGTCCTTGTCATATAAGGAGAGTGCCCACTGTGTGTTGGTGCCTAAGATAGGAGAAGACCTACTGTGTGTCAAACCACACTAGGAAGGCACCCAGTGTGTGCCAGCCCCATGCCAGGGAGCCCTGGTGGTTTGCTGGGTCCTGCATTAGATGAGTGCCCATGTGTGCCAAATTCTGGGCCAGGTGAGGACCCAGGATGCGGCCAGCCCGAGTGGGGTGAGCTGCACTGTGCGCCTGGCACTGTGCCAGGTGGGTGCCCAGGGTGTGCCGTGTCACACTGGGCGAGCACTGGTCACGTGCCAGGACTCATGCTGCAGAACGCCTGGTAAGTGACGAGCCTTCTACCAAGGGAGGCCCGGTGCATGCCAAACCCTGTGCTTGCTGAGCTCCCAGGATGTGTCAAGCCCACACCCGGGCTGGGTGAGCATCCACTGTGCGCCAGGCTCTGTGATGGCTGCTGCAGACAAGAAGCAGCTAAACACTTTTGTCCAAACAGAACAGAACAGGTCAGGGTGGGACAGGCCCAGGTGGCCTGTGGTGCTTTCAAAGCCTTCTAGGACGATTTAGATGCTCCAGCACCTAGAGCCCTAGCCTGGGTGACTCTGCTCTTATTCATCATGAGACTTCCCAGTAGCAGAGGCACCCAATGCAGCAGAGATGTGGGGAGAGACCAGTAAGACTCACCAAGGCCTATCTGCCCAAGATACTATACGAGAGGGGAGCAGGCACAGGGGAGGGGACTCAGTTGGACGTCATGTGAGACTGTGGGATTAAAGCTGACCCAGTGGGGCTCTTGGTGAAGGAAATGGCAACTCACTCCAGTATTCTTACCTAGAGAATCCCGTGGTCAGAGGAGCCTGGTGGGCTGCTGTCCATGGGGTCGCACAGAATCTGACACGACTGAAGCGACTTAGCATGCATGCATGCATTGGAGAAGGAAATGGTAAACCACTCCAGTATTCTTACCTAGAGAATCTCAGGGACAGAGGACCCTGGTGGGCTACCGTCTATGGGGTCGCACAGAGTCGGACATGACTGAAGCGACTTAGCAGCAGCAGTGGGGCTCTCCTGTCCTGAGCTCCTCTCTACCAGCTCCCTGTCCTCTGAGCCCCAGGCAACCCGACCCTACATGTGTATAAATAGAGGCACTAGGTCTCCATGAAAGGAACCACCCCCACCCCCATCCCTGGTGCTGCCAACCATCCCAGCTGCTCCCAGGCTTGGAAACACCCTGGCCAGCTGGGTTCCTGCATGGCCCTGTCCTAGGAGCTGCTGAGGCATGAGGGAGGCAGCTGAGCTGGCCTGGCAGAGACCATCTGGGCTGGGAGTGGGGGGAGGAACATGTGCAGTGGGCATGTGGGCCTGGGCACGTGCTGGGAAGTTGCCCTCCACGGGGCACCTGCTGCATGGACAGCCCTGCAGAGGCTCCAAGGTTGATACATGGTAGACACCGAGGAGACCCAGGGGGCCCATGTCTTCATGCCCAAGCCTGGGCAAAGGGGGATGGAAGGGAGGACCTCGTGGCCAGGGCCAGCTGCCCACTCCTGCATCCCAGGACACAAATGGCAGCAGGAGTCACAGACCTGGGAGGGCCCCAGTGCCCCTGGTTTACACGCGTGGCCCTCAGCTCCCTCTGCTCTGCCCCACCGTGGGCTCTAGAGAAGGAGCATCTTCATGATCTCCCCTTTGGGGACCATGGCAGCTAATGAAGTCCAGGTACAGCTGCCCAGGTTAGCTAAGAGGGACGGTGCTCCTCAGAGACAAGTGCTACATGGAGGCAGCACTGGTTCCAACTGAGTCCTGAGAATAGTGTAGCCCAGGGTCATAAGCAGAACTGAGAAAGACACAGGAATAGAATCTCGAGCAAACACTGGGGGTGCCCAGGGGACCTGCTATGGAGCCTCAGAGGCAGCAGCAGTGGGCAGATGTCAAAGGTCAAAGGGCACGAAGGAAACTACGCTCTGGCTATCTTTAGGCACATCCTGGTGCTGGGAACAGGTGTCCCAAGGCGGCATTCCCTTCCACAGATGGGCTAGCCAGCAGAGCCTGGGGTCTGGGAAGCTCAGTCGCAGCAGGGGTTCTGGGACCTTGGGATTCAGGCTCTCTGTGCTGCCCAGGTGGGTCCCACATCATCCCTGCCTGCCTGCCCCCATCCTTTCAGGGTCACTCCAGAGAAAGCAGAGCAGCCAGCGAGTCCTCAGAGGGTTTCTTAAGTTTCACAGGATTCAGAATCTCCATGAGGGAGGGGCAGAGCCGCACTCCACTTCCTGTTACAGGCCCATGGCCATTCCAACACTTCTGGCAAGAAGGAAGCCAGACTTGATCCTATCATGGCATCTACTCCCCCCTAGCAAGTATGCGGGTCTGGAGACCTCCGTCTCTGCCCACACCCTGAGCACTCAAGAGCTCAGGCTGGCTCAGGAATACTTTGAGAAGAAGCCTTATTCATTCAGACTTGGTCCAATCAGGAGTGGGCCAGACCAGAGTGGGCCTGAGGGGCTGGATACTGGAAGTTCAGGACCAGGCAGGAGAGAGGGTCCTGAGCCTGGGGCACAACTGTGTGGCTGCCTCCCTAACAGCATTTCTCTGGACCGAGGACTTAAGAGTCCCAGAAATCCCTGGTGAGAGACAGGGCTTGTTTGGGGAGGGCTCAGCAAGAGACCCGAGGTCGTCAGTCTCTCACCGAATGAGAAGGGCGACAGGAGAATCCACGTGGGGAAGGGAGGAGCCAAGGGCGGGGCCGTGCTCAGCCACCGGCTTCCTCCCGGGCGGCTGCCCAGTCTCACTGCTTCTTGAGGCAATATCCCCAGAGAAGGAATACAACGACCGCCCTTGGGTATTTTCCTGGCTTCTGATTCCAGAGCTGGCCTGCTCCGTCCATCCATGAGCCATCCATCCATGAGCTGGCCCTGCTCTTGCCCTCTGCTTCACACCACCTCTCCTGTGCTCTGAGGCAGTGGGCAGTGAAGAGCCATGACTTGGGGAAAGGGGAGAGGGATGTGTCCTGAAAGATCTCACAAGAGGATTCAACATGAAATGTTGTATGCTATTTTTCGAGTGGAAGAAGAGAAAAATCAGTCTCTGAGGACCCCTTGAGCAGCCCCTACTGAATGCTCCCCACAGCAGGCAGAGTACAGGATGAGGGTGCTGGGGTGTCAGCCACAGGACAGCCCTCCCGGCAGGACCGACTGCAGCCTGATCTCCAGGGCATCTTGTGACGAGGGTGGGGACTGTGCTTCCTGCCTCCCAGCATGCCTTTTGGGCTCTGCAGCAGAATCTGCCTGCTGTGGGCTCCGAACCGCGTCAGTATCTAACCTGCTGGGTGAGGGGCTGCCTGCCTGGGCCTGCGATAGCCCTAGCACTCAGGAGTCCTGGCAGTGCCAGACTCGGGGCCCCACAGAGCCTCCTAGGCCCTCCTGTCGGGGCCAGCAGCTGACAGCAGGCCCCAGAAGGGACAGATGGTGCTCATGACCCCCACCCCTTCACTGCTGTCTGGTCCCTGTACTCACCAGCATCCCTTTGGCACCTTTTCCTTCCATGGTGGTAGTGGGTGAGGGGCTCTGGAGTCCCAGATCACACTCACAGGCTTTGTTTCTAGCACCTTTCGGAGTACAGGCCTCCAGAGCTGTGGAGAGAGCAGAGAATGAGGCGAGGACTTGCCCGGGGAAGGCAGGCAGGACGTGTGTGGCTCCAGAGCAGGCAGTGGAGAGAGCAGAGAATGAGGCTAGGACGTGGCCTGGGGAAGGCAGGGCAGGGTGTGTGTCGCTCTCCAGGACAGGCAGTGCAGGCCCCAGACCCCCTGCTGCTCTTCCCACCACCCCCCACCCCCCATCCTGTTCCTTTCTGAATGACCCTCAGTCCAGTGCCTACCTCACTCTCCTCCCAACCCTTCCCCTGAAACCCTTGGTCTCCAGGCTTCCTGTCCCAATGCAAAGGTTTATTTTTGACTCTCCAGATGCCCAATTCTATTAAAAAAATAAAATAAAGAACACAGAACTGGGACAGGGTCCAATCCCTTCATCGTCTGTGTGAATGGCCTCAACCTTCCCCTGAAGGGGAGTCAGCTTGGATCAGCACCTGCTCCCCCACCTCGCCCCAGCCCGGTGGCCAGGACGGGCCTTCCCTATCCTGATGCTGCTCAGCCTGGGCTCCCGGCATCTGGAGTTACATCACTCACTTGGACCAGAAGCTCTGGGCACAGCAAACACAGCATGTGCATGCACGCCTCCATGCCCTTGCTCAGGCGGGCCCCTGCTGAACACCTTCCCTCCTGCTCCCCAGGTGAAATCCCACAAACCCTCTGGGACCCAGCTTCAGCGTCACCTCTCCTCTGCTGCTCTTCCTGGCATGGCCCCCTCCCCTCCAGGAGGAACAAACTGCCTCCTCTTCTGTGCTTTGTGCTACCAGTGTTCTTATAAACTCACTCGAGACATGTCTGCTTATGTCTGTCCACTGTGGGGTGGGCAGTTCCCTGAGGGATTGGATGTGTTTTACTGACCCCTCTGTGCCCTGCTCAGCCTGCCCCCAATCTTTCCCAGCATAAGAGTCTTTTCAAATGAGTCAGTTCTTCACATCAGGTGGCCAAAGTATTGGAGTTTCAGCTTCAGCATCAGTCCTTCCAATGAACATCCAGGACTGATCTCCTTTAGGATGGACTGGTTGGATCTCCTTGCAGTCCAAGGGACTCTTAAGAGTCTTCTCCAACACCACAGTTCAAAAGCATCAATTCTTCAGCACTCAGCTTTCTTTATAGTCCAACTCTCACATCCATACATGACCACTGGAAAAACCATAGCCTTGACTAGATGGACCTTTGTTGGTTGGCAAAGTAAAGTAATGTCTCTGCTTTTTAATATGCTGTCTAGGTTGGTCATAACTTTTCTTCCAAGAAGCAAACAAGTGTCTTTTAATTTCATGGTTGCAGTTACCATCTGCAGTGATATTGGAGCCCCCAAAATAAAAGTCTGTCATGGTTGTCGCTGTTCCTCATCTATTTGCCATGAAGTGTTGGGACCAGATGCCATGATCTTAGTTTTCTGAATGTTGAGTTTTAAGCCAACTTTTTCACTCTCCTCTTTCACCTTCATCAAGAGGCTCTTCAGTTCCTCCTCACTTTCTGCCATAAGGGTGGTGTCATCTGCATATCTGAGGTTATTGATATTTTTCCCAGCAATCTTGATTCCAGCTTGTGCTTCATCCAGCCAAGTTTTTTTCATGATGTACTCTGCATATAAGTTAAATAAGCAGGGTGACAATATACAGCCTTGACGTACTCCTTTCCCTATTTGGAACCAGTCTGTTGTTCCATGTCCAATTCTAACTGTTGCTTCCTGACCTGCATACAAGTTTCTCAAGAGGCAGGTCAGGTGGTCTGGTATTTCCATCTCTTTCAGAATTTTCCAGAGTTTATTGTGATCCACACAGTCAAAGGCTTTGGACAAGTCAAAAAAGCAGAAATAGATGTTTTTCTGGAACTCTCTTGCTTTTTTGATGATCCAGCATATATTGGCAATTTGATCTCTGGTTCCTCTGCCTTTTCTAAATCCAGCTTGAACGTCTGGACATTCACAGTTCACATATTGCTGAAGCCTGGCTTGGAGAATTTTGAGCATTACTTTACTAGTGTGTGAGATGAGTGCAATTGTGCAGTAGTTTGAACATTCTTTGGGATTGCCTTTCTTTGGGATTGGAATGAAAACTGACCTTTTCCAGTCCTGTGGCCACTGCTGAGTTTTCCCAGTTTGCCTACATATTGAGTGCAGCACTTTCACCACATCATCTTCTAGGATTTGAAATAGCTCAACTGGAATTCCATCACATCCACTAGCTTTGTTCGTTGTTCCTAGTGATGCTTCCTAAGGCCCACTTGACTTCACATTCCAGGATGTCTGGCTCTAGGTGACTGATCACATCATTGTGACTGTCTGGGTTGTGACAATCTTTTTTGTACAGTTCTTTTGTGTATTCTTGCCACCTCTTCTTAATATCTTCTGCTTCTGTTAGGTGCATAGCATCTCTGTCATTTATTGAGCCCATCTTTGCATGAAATGTTCCTTTGGTATCTGTAATTTTCTTGAAGAGATCTCTAATCTTTCCCATTCTATTGTTTTCCTCTATTTCTTTGCATTGATCGCTGAGGAAGGCTTACTTATCTCTCCTTGCTATTCTTTGGAACTCTGCATTCAAATGGGTATATCTTTCCTTTTCTCCTTTGCTTTTCACTTGTCTTCTTTTCACAGCTGTTTGTAAGGCCTCCTCAGACAGCCATTTTGCTTTTTTGCATTTCTTTTTCTTGGGGATGGTCTCAATCCCTGACTCCTGTACAATGTCACAAACCAGAATGTGGTCCACTGGAGAAGGGAATGGCAAACCACTTCAGCATTCTTGCCTTGAGAACCCTATGAACAGTATGAAAAGGCAAAAAGATAGGACACTGAAAGATGAACTCCCCAGGTTGGTAGGTGCCCAGTATGCTACTGGAGATCAGTGGAGAAATAACTCCAGAAAGAATGAAGGGATGGAGCCAAAGCAAAAACAACACCCAGTTGTGGATGTGACTGGTGATAGAAGCAAGGTTTGATGCTGTAAAGAGCAATATTGCATAGGAACCTGGAATGTTAGGTCCATGAATCAAGGCAAATTGGAAGTGGTCAAATAGGAGATGGCAAGAGTGAACGTTGACATTCTAGGAATCAGTGACCTAAAATGGACTGGAATGTGTGAATTTAACTCAGATGACCATTATATCTACTACTGTGGGCAGGAATTCCTTAGAAGAAATGGAGTAGTCATGATAGTCAACAAAAGAGTCCGAAATGCAGTACTTGGATGCAATCTCAAAAACGACAGAATGATCTCTGTTCATTTCCAAGCAAACCATTCAATATCATGGTAATCCAAGTCTATGCCCTGACCAGTAATGCTGAAGAAGCTGAAGTTGAACGGTTCTATGAAGACCTACAAGACCTTTTAGAACTAACACCCAAAAAAGATGTCCTTTTCATTATAGGGGACTGGAATGCAAAAGTAGGAAATCAAGAAACACCTGGAGTAACAGGCAAATTTGGCCTTGGAGTACAGAATGAAGCAGGGCAAAGGCTAACAGAGTTTTGCCAAGAGAAGGCACTGGTCATAGCAAACACCCTCTTCCAAAACACAAGAGAAGACTCTACACATGGACATCACCAGATGGCCAACACCAAAATCAGATTGATTATATTCTTTGCAGCCAAAGATGAGAAACTCTATACAGTCAACAAAAATAAGACTGGGAGCTGACTGTGGCTCAGATCATGAACTCTTTATTGCCAAATTCAGACTTAGATTGTAGAAAGTGGGGAAAACCACTAGACCATTCAGATATGACCTAAATCAGATCCCACCTTAGGTTACCTTTGGCCTTTCCCCTGGCCAGCAGGTGTCCTGCATAACCTCCTCAGGGCCAGGCAAGTGTGTGACTTGTGACCGTTTCCCTTCACTTAGTCACCCAGGCCAGGTTTCCTGCCTCTCTAGAGAAGTCCCTGCTCATGGCTTTGGTCTTTTGGGGGCAGTCAGGAGAAGAGGGAATGTGATCATACCCTTGTTCTCACTCACCACATCCCTCTCTCCAAGCTATAAACTCTAGACTTATTGTCTTCAAAGCTGCCATTCTCTGGCTAACAGATAATAATGACAATGATGACAGTAATGAAGCTTGGACATCATGCCTTCTGGTCAGAGGAGTAAACTGAGGATGCTCTGTCCTGGAGCTTCGGCTACAGGGTGATAGCCCTGAGCAATGCAAATATGGCCCTTGTGTTCAAGGTGCTTCTCTTTCTCGGTGGGAAAAAGACTGCTTGGCAGCTGCTTCCAGGACAATGAGTTGGGTGCAAAGCTTTGCTACTTCTCCTGCCTCTGCTGTTTCTGTGAACAGGTCCCATCCATCCATTAAAAAAGTACCACCTGAAAGCCTGTGATAGGTCAGGCCCTCGGATAGGGGTTGGGCATCCACATCACCCAGGCACCAGGCCTGCCTCTCACCCACATATGGACCACTGTTGACAAGCTGTCTGTGCCATGGGGGTCAGAATCAGGTTAGCTTGTGATGAAGAGCTTGGACTCTGGGACCTGGAAGCAGGAACTGACTGTGAACTCACTAGGTATGTGACTTCAAGCAAATTACTTAACCTCTCTGACCCTTGGTTTTCTCAGTCTGGAAGATGGGGCTAATTATACTTCCTTTGTACCTTCTGAAGTTTCTGCTTAAGTTTCGACTCTACAGGTCCTCCACTTTCTACTCCCTTCCAATCCATTCATCTTCCCAAAGTCCTAAAACCCCGATTCCCTCCAATAGTCTTCCACAGCCAACAGGATATGGCCTAAATCGTTCAGCAGGCAGTTAGGGCTGACCACAGTTCATTTATTCCACAAATATTTATTTTGGGCTTGCTCTGGGCCAGACCTGTGCTGGGCGCCATGAACTCTTCAGTCTCTGGCCTCCTGCAGCTTACAGGCTGGGTGGAAACAGAAACCAGTGAAACAGGTGACTCAAATGCATATAATTAGAGCCTATGATAAAGGGTGGGAAAGTGAAAGATCCTCTTTAATCAGAGTCTACACCAGTGGGGCCTGGCCTTGTCTGAGAGTTACAGAGGACTTTCCTGAGGAAGTGCTGTTTAAGAGTCAGAGGGGGATGATTAGGCAACAGTGAGCAACAGAAGAGGAAGAGAGATTCAAGCAAATGAAATAATACAGAAAAAGACCAGCAGCCTGGGGCTCAGAGAGTGAGGGAGAAAGTGGCCAAAGATGAAGGTGGATGCAAAAGCAGGGTCAGGGTCTTTGGGGCCTTGCTTTGATCTTTATCCTGAGGGCAATGACAGACACTGAGGCTTTAAACCAGAGTTGTAACTGAGAGGAGGAGCAATTGGTGGTGTGTGCATTTTGAAAATGCCAACCTAGATTAGTAAGGAGAAAGGACTGGAGGGAGGGGAGAGGGGAAGAAAGGAAATTGACTAGGACTAGGCCAGGCCGGGAATGAGGGGCTTGGCTCAGGAAGGTGGTGATGGGGTGGGGAGATGATTAGGACTAGGCCAGGCCGGGAATGAGGGGCTTGGCTCAGGAAGGTGGTGATGGGGTGGGGAGATGATTAGGACTAGGCCAGGCCGGGAATGAGGGGCTTGGCTCAGGAAGGTGGTGATGGGGTGGGGAGATGATTAGGACTAGGCCAGGCCGGGAATGAGGGGCTTGGCTCAGGAAGGTGATGATGGGGTGAGGAGATGATTAGGACCAGGCCAGGCCGGGAACGAGGGGTTTGGCTCAGGAAGGTGGTGATGGGGTGGGGAGATGATTAGGACTAGGCCAGGCCGGGAATGAGGGGCTTGGCTCAGGAAGGTGGTGATGGGGTGGGGAGAGGTGCACAGATCTAGGGAAAATACAGAAGGTAACTTTGGTAGGACTTGGTGATGCACTGGACTTGGGGGTGAGGGATGAGGAGGGGTCTCTGGTTTCTAATGGTATAACAGGAAGAAGCCAGTGCCCGTCCCAGAGACCAGAGACACAAACGCTGGGGATGCTGCAGGTCTGGAGTGGGGAGAGGATGAGGAGGTTGGGTGAGCTAGGTTCAAGCTGCCAGTGAGCCACCCAAGGGAGGACAGGGAGAGGACAGTCACAGGACCTGGTCCATCTTTACTGTCTCATTGCTCAGTCTTCCTCTCCTCCAAACAGGACTGTCAGGTCTATCAATTTTAAGGGTCCATCTGGGCCAAGCCTTGAAGTCCTTCCTGGGGATGGAAAGGTGACAAGGTTTTTTCCCTGCCTTCAAGAACCTCACAGTTTAGGAAAAAGATAGAAGAGGAAGCATAATTTCCCATTCACTGTGACGGAGGGAGGGGAGGGGCTGTGGGAGTGGGGAAGGGCCCTTAGTTCTGCCTACAGACAAAATCAGCTACCTACAGCCACTTATGGCCACCTGCGGGCCATGTGGGACTATCCAGCATCCCCAGAGGGTTCTTGCCTTCATTCCGTTGCTTAGGCAATTCCCTCTTCCTTGAGCACCCTTGTCCCCATCTCCATCTGTATACACCCCACCCATCTTCAAAACCTGTTCCAAAGCCATTACCACCAAGAAGCCTTCCTTTCTCTTGCATTTGCAGTCAGTCTTTCCACTGCACCCCGGTTACACCCAGTGCACGCAGTGTACCTCTGATCAACACGTTCCTCACACGCAGCCATTGTAGCATGGTTAGTTCTGTCCAAATCTGCCTCCCCCACCAGCTGGAGAGATCCCAGGGCAGAGGTGTGATTCTTCTGCATCCTCAGAGCTGGGCACGGAGCCTCAGTCACAGCGTAGGCCGAGTTAAGGGCGTTTTCTCGCGGAGCTTGGAAACACGTGGGCATGCTCAGTGTCGCCCATTCCTCCCTTCCTAGAAGCAGTCCCCCTCACCCACTACCCTCCAGTTTTCTGACACTCCCTCACTTTGGGCTTCTTTAACTTCTCAGGCCCTTCTCTCCTTCTCCACTCTTTGGCCCCCCAATCTTCTTCTTGCAGCTGCAGCATCCAGCTTATTTCAGCAAAGAAACAGACCTAGGTCTTATGAGAGCTGTCAGAGAGACAGGGACGCGGCTCCTTTAACAGTGGCCAGCGAGGGGGCGTCGCCTGCAGAGAACTAGCCCGAAAGGGGGTGCGGCTCCTTTAAGAAGCGGCCAGTCCCCTGAGAAGAGGCCCCTGAACCGCAGGAAAAGGCGAGGTCGCTTTCGAAGCTGTAGCACCGCCTGGAGAGCCCTGATTCCTAGAAGCCGGCACCTTCGCCTTAATTCGGGTGCGAGGTGTCGGGAGCGGCCATTACATCAACCGCCACGTGTGGGCCTCTCAGCGGGTGTGGGGGTGATGACCCCGCCCCCGGCCCCTGCCTTGGAAAATACCTGGGCGCCTAAGTCCCGGCCCCTTGCCCTGCCCCCGGACCGGCTCGGGCCCCTCCCGGCCCTTCGGGAAAGCACCCCCTCCCGCGGGCCCCAGACTTGCAGTCAGCTCCCTCCGGCCATTGTCTGCGGGGTGCGCGGCGCCGGCTGGGGTGGACGCCCCGGACTGTGGGCCCCTCCCCTCACCTGCGGCCGCCCGGGCCGCCCTAAGCGCACCTGGAGTGACGGTTGGGGTGGGGAGGGCGCGGATTCTTCCCGGGAGAACAACAGCCGGAGAACACCGCGGCCGTAGCCCCTTCCCAGAGCCGGGAGCCGCAGACAAGGGTCCGAGGGCACCCAGACTCCCGGGCACGTCTTCCCAGGACCTTTGGGCGCGCAGGAGCCCGCAACCGACCGGCGAGTCGGCGGGCAGATAGGGAGGCAGGTCGGCTGGAGGTTCCTGGCGTCTGCAGGCCCCCAGCGCGCAGACCCAACTGGCGCCTCTAATGGACGCTCTGGTTCTGGCGCTACCGGTACTGCCACGTGCCTGCCGCTCGGGACCAAACCGTCCTCGGCCCGCAGCTCTCCTCCTCCAGGAGCAGACCCCCGCGACCCGCCCCCCACCCCCCGCCCACTGCAGCTCCTCGGTGACAGCGGTGACACCCAGACGCATGCACCTACCCGACCTTTCCGGCGAGACAGACATCCCCACGCGTGTACCCACACTCATCCACAGATGCCCGCATGCATGCGTGATCACACACACACACTCGCTCGCGCCCTCTCGCTCTTCCTGGGGCTCAGCCCCCTGGAGCCACCAAACACCCAGACCAACCGCAGGCTAGAGAGAGGCTTGGGTGCAGCGCCCCCTTCCCATACCCTCTTCCCGGCCCCCAGGCGAGCTGCATCCGCCCCGCGGTGCGCCCAGGTGGCTTTCTTAAAGGGAAAGTTCCATCAGCCTCTTGAGGCTCTGTGCCGCCGCGAGTCTGCCTTCCCCGCGGATCTGCTCCTAGCTCCTCCTGAGCTTGTTGTGTTTTGGTTTTGGGCAGGCGGGGGACAAGAGTTTGGTGAAAGTTTGGAGTGAAGAAGGCTTGGGAGACCTAGCCAAATCCCTCCCCTCTCCAAGCAGCTCCCCTGGCCGCCCTGCCCACCCCCACCACCCCCGCCACCCCCCACCCCATTCTCATCCCCACCCCTGGCCGACTTCTCAGGCTCCTCCTCCCAGGGAATAAATTTACCAGTTGCTCCAAGCTTTCCAAAGATTGGGCCCCATGAACCCCTGGGAGTGGACTCCACAAAGGAGCCCACTGCTCTGCCTCATCCTCGCTGCCCTCCAGCTGGGGCCCTTGGAGGAAGTAGATGTCTCCCCTTGGGCTAGGCTGGAATGAAGCCAGAAAGGCCTGGGGCACTTGGGGACTGGGGCTGGAGTTAGCCTGCCAGGCCCCGGCCTTCTGCAGCTGCCTCCACCCTAGAGAGAAGTCTGAGCAAATTCCATTCCCTTTGGATCAGTGCCGCTGGGGACTGTGGGCACAGCTGGGTAAGGCCTGGGTCCTACTCCTTGGAACTGGAGGGCTTGGGGGTCCTTTCTCCACTGACCCTCTCACTGGTTTGGTCAAAGCTACACTGCCTCGGGTGCTATCCTTGGGCTGGGAAGATCCCCTGGAAGAGGGCATGGCAATCCGCTCTAGTATTCTTGCCTAGAGAATGCCATGGACAGAGGAGCCTGGTGGGCGACAGTCCATAGGGTCACAAAGAGTTGGACACTACTGAAATGACTCAGCACGCACAGGGGTTGTTGTATTACAAGGGCTGCAGACACCAACCTGGGCCCCCTGTTCTCACCCTGGGGAGACATGCGGAGGTTCCAATCCTAGCTAAAGGAGATTTTGCCAAAGGTAGCTTTGCTGAGCCTCAGTTTCCTGTCCTACAAAATAAACAAAACACATTGCTCCAGGCTGCCTCTAAGCAGCAAAGCTTGGCAGTTGGTGGAAAGGGGCTCCCACATTTGCTTGTCTTGAGGCCACCAGCTTTCAAGGAGAAGGGCCAGTTAGTACTGGCTGTCAGGGGACTATTGTCACCCCAGCATGTGCTCAGGAAAGGGACCAGTCTCTTCTCTGCACCCTGAATCTGTCCTCACTGTTGTCTGCCCAGGAAACCAGTTTTCTTTGATCCCTGGGATAGTCAGCCTCCAAGAAGCTGATTCACACATGCCAAACTCAAACAAGATCAGTTGACAAGTGAGATTCCACTTGATTAATTTACAGAGGCTCTAAGCAAGATAGCAGGTATCAGGCACAGACACTTCCTGTCAAGGAGCACCAGTCCATTCCACCAGGCTTCTCCAGGGCCCAACCACTCAGAACTTACAACCTATTCACTTTAGAGGCTTGGTCAGAACCGGGAAGATTTGGAGACGTTCTTCTCATCAGCAAGATTATTTTTGTTTTAACTCTGTCCCCTGTCTTGCAGGTTTGTGATTTGTATTCTACAGCTCGTTTGTGATTTGTATTCTATGAACGAACCGCAGGTGTCTCACGTGTGTGTGTCCTCTTCCTGAGCAGTCTGTGGCTCCCATGCCCCCAGCCCTTGTGGATTTGTCTAGATGGATCTGTGTTTGGGGGGAGTGACTGTGCACTGAAGCAGCCCTGGGTCTCAGTGTGCGTGTGTGCCCGACTCTGGGGACTGGGCCCCTGTGATCCAAGCCTCCCTCCCTCTGCCTCTCCTGCTGGGACATAAATTATCTTTCTGGTCTCTCCCTCCCTCCCTCCCACTGGGGCTTGTCATAAAGGGCCACCACACAGGGAAGACAGGATGGAGGCAGCTGGAAGGTCCTCCATGGAGTGGAGTGGGGACAAGGGAGAATAGGAGGGTGGGACAATGGCCTCCATTCCCCTTAAAGGGGTAGACTGGGGCTGGGGGTCCCTGGAAAGAGAGCACTGCATGTCAGTGAAGCTTCTGGGACCAACGTGGCCACCCCACTCTAAGGACTCCACGTGAAGTGGGGCTGGGGAGCGGGCTGGGGTTGGAAGAAGCGAAGGGGAGGAGTGCTCAGGACTCAGCCCTGAGTCAGGGAGAAGGTGCATTTGGGATGAATCCCGGGACAGGGAGACAGTCTCACACTTTCTCCCTGGGGATTTGGGAAAGTTGGAGATGTTGCCCACATGGGTTTTGCTAGAGTGATGACATCACACAAACTACATTTGCATACATACAGAGACTTATAGATCTGTGCATTTTACCCATTTTGATCTAGAAAGGGCTTCAAGCAGATGCACAATGAGGTGAGTACTGAGGAAAAGCTTAGGAGAAAGATTCTGGTTTGAAAAATTGCCTGTCTCCACGAGTCAGAGACTAAAGTGACTGTTTTCTTCCAACCAGAATAAGGCCCCAAGGGAGGCAGGTTTGGGCCTAGCCCAGGTCAGAGCCGAGATGGCTTCACCCCCACCGTGGCCTAGGCCTCTGGCCCACAGGATGGGAAGGGCATGGCCAGACTGAGCCACCATGGGGAGAGGAGGGGGACCAGGCCAGAGGACAGAGGGGAGGACCGGTGGGGTCAGACATCTCGCTGGCTGGCTTCTTCCTGGGCAGGGCAGCAGGAGGACAGGCAGTGGCCGGGCCCCGCCCACTGTGGTCTAAGGCGTGTCTCAGGAGCCTCCCATTGCAGTGCTATTTCCTGGGAGGGCTGGGTCCACATCAGATGCCCTGGTGCTGACTGGTCTCACTTATCATCATCAGCCCGAAGAAGCAAGGCCTCTGTCGGGCAGCACAGGGTGTGCTTAGGTGTGTGTCTGGTGGGATGCGGGATCAGGTCAGGGTAGGCACTTGTGGAAGGCACTGTAGGAGCTGGCAGCACTGGGCAGTTGGTGGAGGGGTGCTGGGGGACCCTGTTAAGAAGTGGGGGGAGGCTGGACATAACTTTAAGTTACAGCCCGGCCTGACCAGGCTTGAAGCCCCAGCCTCAGGAGCTGCAGAAACCCACCTGGGCTCTGCTCTCAGATTCTTCCTCCCGTGAATGCCTAGTGGTCAGCGCCTAGCACCTTCCCTATCCTGCTCCAATGCAAGGGAGGGATCTAGGTTGGTTCCAGATCCAAGAGCTGCCTCTGGGCTCCATGTGCCCTTCAGACCATCCTGCTGTGCTTAATCTGGCCCTGGTCTAAGGGTCAGCATGAGCCAATGACAGGAATCAGAGCAGGGGATGGATCTCAGCAGCTGAAGGTAAAATTAGAAAGAAAGATCGGAAACATTGACTTTGGCCTGTCTTGGGTACAGCCTTGATGTCCAGAGCATTCAGTGTTCAGATTTCTAAATACCTTAGAGCTCTCAAAATCCAGGATTCCCAACGCCAAGGGTGCCAGAGCTCTGAACACCACAGGGAACCCGAAACCTAGAGTTCCCAGCACCCAGAGGCCCTAAATGCCCAGAGCACCTCATGTCTAGATCTCTGGGGTTCCTAACATTCAGCACTCAGAGTGCCAATTCACTGGAAAGGAATCTGGAGTGGGGGGAGTGCTGGCCCTGTTGACCCAGGCCCCTTCAGTGACTGGCATTGCCTGAGGAGAGGCCATCACAGGAGCTGGGCCAGGGGTGGTGCTGGAAGGAGAAGCGATGCTTCCTTGATGCTCTCATCCTGTCCTGAAGTGGGATGGAGACTGGTGACCTTTGCTCCAGTCCCTCCCCACCCCAGGTCACATGACCTGTGTAAGTGAATGTCCACTGACTCTCCACGTGTGAATGCACATCTGCTCTGTGCTGGGGACTGTGCTGATTTCTAGGAACTCAGCCCTGAGAGGAAAGGAACTCCTGTTCCCTATATGGGAACGCGACCATGTGCCTGTGTCCCCTGTCGGGGTGAGACAGCCTGTCTCTGAGGCCCACGTGTAGTCAAGGGCTCGGCTGTGACAAGGAAGGGCTGCTAGCCTGCGAGAGTGTGGCTGTCAGGCTGTGAGCACAGACAGTCAGCAAGTTGACGGGTCTGACTGTGTCTCCCCATTAGGCCGTCTCTGCCTCGCTGCTTTCTTAAGGGATGGAGGGAAGGCCCCTATTCCATCGGATCGGGCCTCCCTGCGAGGAGCAGGAGGCTAGTCCTGGGCTAGAGTCTGACACCCAGAGCCGTCCTGTTGAGGGATGAGAGATTCCTCCCACTGCCCCTGCCCCCGCTGAACCCAGAGCCTCCTTGGATTGGGAGGAGTGGCTATAAGTGGAGCAGCCAACACCAAAAATGGCCATCCGCCCTGGGGAAAATCCTGAGACACCACCCCCTCCTCCCAGTCCAGCCCACCCAGCTGGCGGACCTGGAGCCTGGGTAAGGCTCCTGTCTGACTCCACCTCCCCAGGTCCTGTCTGAGTAACCCTTTCAGACCACGAGGAGGACAAAGCCATGATGTGCCTGCCAATGATGACATCACAGGGAGCTCTGACATGATGCGGAGTGACACCGGGCCCCAAGTAGGGGGTGTCTGGCGGCCCAAGTGGGTAGGTCTCTGTCTGCTGGCAGCACCCCACAACTCCCAGCAGCTGAGGATGGCGAGGCTGGGTAAGGTTTACTGGGGGGCCTGCCATACCAGTCTCCCCCACATGCCTTATAGCCTCCTACCCCTGGGCTAGCTCAGGGAGCAGACTGGGAGCTGGCTGGAAGAGGGGAAGGGGTCAGCTGGGGCTGGCTGAGCTCCAGGGCAGCCAGCCAGAGTCAGGGAGCCCTGGCAGACCCCCAGAAAGGGGGTGGGAGGGGTCCCCAAGACAGCCATGGCTGCCTGCATTCTTATCCCAGGAGTTCCATTTGATAGCCAGGTAAACTGGAACCTCGCTTTCCTCAATATTCCTCAACAGAAGACTATCAGTAGTGGCTACCAATCACAGTACTGTTGTGAGGATTAAACAGGGTGAAGTAGGCACGGAAGAGGGCCTGGTACATAGTAAGTGCTCATCCTCCTTCCTAGGGAAGGCCAGGATCCTATCAGGGGCCCACCTGGCCCAGGAGCAGCTCCTGGCTGGCCTGAGCCTTGCTGGGGTTTCCAGAATCTGTGCAGCCCCATCCCCACCCCATCCCAGTCTGCGCTTGACTGCAGACTCCCCAGGAATCCTGGGCTTCCTGGCAGGGTTTCTTCCAGCAGCCTGCACTGACATCTTGGAGCCCTGGTGCCCTCTGGTGACAAAATCCATCCTTGGCCGTTACAGCCTATCCTTAGGGCACATCTGTCCAAACAAATGCTGTCTTTATGCCTTCCTCACATCATGTTTCCAAGGTAGCAACTATCCCCATTTTCTAGAACTGAGGCTCCGGCAGGTTAAATCATTTGTCCAAGGTGAAAGAACTAATAAGAGGTAGAACCTGAGCTTGAACACAGGTTGGCCAGTCTCCAAAACCTATGCTCTCACCCTGCGAACAACATACACACATGGTCATGTGGTGACCCAGTCAAAGTTTTATGTGCCGGACTGATAATTGGAGTGCAGTGATCTTGAGTGTGTGTGCATTGAAATTCTTCAACTGTGAATACAAACTCGTGACCTGGTGTTGAGCACAGTGAGGTTGGGTGTTTGACTGTGGAGACGTTTTACGTGGCTGTATGATTGTATTGTGTGAGTGCAACCATACTTAGGCTGGTCGTTTGTGTCATGTGAAGTTAGCCATGGCAAAGTGCAGCTCTGTGTGTGTGTGTGACTGTTGTGGAGGGGTGTGTGGGGGAAGCTGACGGAGGGCCCTGAGTCCCCAGCACCCCTGGCCTCTGTGGCCCCAGGACTGTCTGTGCTCACCATGACACTCTTGTTGGGTGGCTCCACAAGCCTGATACACTCCCTTGGGCCTCCCTGTTCTTAATCCTCCCCTCTCCCCTACTTTTTTTGGAGGAAGTAAGGCAAATAGTGCTGCCAGTGGAATTGGCTTTCAGTTTTTCTGTAGGATATTTGTGAACATTTTATTTGTGAGAATTTTATAAATCTTTGAGTGATAACTCCATTAAAAATCATTAAAAAAGAAAAAAAAATAAATAGAGCTATTCCAATTCTTTCATTTGAATTCAAGTGCCAGTTCTTATTCATTCTCCAGGTCTTGTTCACAGATCACTGGGGGTCTCCAAGACCTTTCCAGGGGATCTACAAGGCCAAAATGATGTTCATGATACTACTGCATTGTTCTTTGCCATTTTCACTTGGTTGATGTTTGCACCGATGACAGAGCAGCAACGGGTAGAGCTGCTGGCACCCAAATAGGAATCAAGGCGGGGCTCCCAACTGTACCAGCAGTCTCAGTCTCTGTCTCTCTTTTTTTCTGCCACTGTGCGAGCTCAGTACAAAAAAAGAAGAAAAGGCCAATTTTGCTGTTGATAAAACAACAAAATTATAAATTTTATTAAATCTCGACTCTTGAGTACATCTTTTCAACATTTCGTGTGACAAAGGGAAGTGTGCATGTAGAAGTATGATAGTTATCTCCAGGAAAAACACTTGAGCAGTGAGCCGAAAGTCACTTTTCTCACTGACTGGCTACTTTCCCTTAAAAGAGCACATGACAAAAATAGTTACTCAGACTTGAGTTTTGGGCATGATTTTCTCAAGTGAATGAAGTGAGCCTGTCACTTCAAGGGGAAAAAACAAACAAACAAACAAACAAACAACTATTGGTGTTTGTGGCCAGTGACACAATAAGAGCTTTGAAGTGGAAATTAGAGTTTGGGAAACTTCCTTCTGCTACCGTGAGTTTGAAAGCTTCCCAAGTTTGATGAGATTGGTAATGACATTAATGAACGTACAGGATTTTTGTTTGTTTGGATTTTTGTTTTGTTGTTTGGTTGGTTGTTGGTTATTGTATGTGATGAGATGTGTCAACATTTGGAAGACCTGATAACTAACTCAGTGAACCAATATTTTCCGAATGACCAGGGTACGAGTTGCAGAAACACGCATGGATAAAAGAACCATTCAAAAGCAAGACAGACCAATGGATTTTAATAGAGTATAATCGGTTCATTGATATAGTTTCAGATTCCACACTGTCACTAATGTTTAAGAAATGACATCTGTTGAGTCTTGGTGTAGTATCAAAGAGGAACAGCCACAGCAAACTAAAAGACTATAGATGTTGTTTAGTGGCTCAGCCGTGTTCAACTCTTTTGTGGACTTTTTTAGACTGTAGCCCTCTGGGCTCCTCTGTCCATGGGATTCTCCAGGCAAGAATACTGAAGTGGGTTGCCATTTCCTTGTCCAGGGGATCTTCCAGACCCAGGGACTGAACCTGGGTTTCTCCCATTGCAGGCAGATTCTTTACCATCTGAGCCACACACCTTTGAGGTGCTATACAGGAAGGTCCTCAATTACTTAAAGGTTCCTAAGATGAAAAAGCTTAAGAACCACTGAATTAGAGTTTTACTGAAGAAAGGACAAAACTGTGTTTAAAAACTTGCTAAGAAACAAGATCTTATTTGTCCCTATAATAATAATGATTACATAAAATGATAGAGGCATTAGCTAATGCTACAATGGCTATCACATTGCAATATATAGATGTATCAAATTAATATGTGGTCCCCTTAAATGTACACAGTGTTATATGTTAATTATATCTCATTTTTTTAAAGGAGACTTTATTTTTTCTTGTCATTATTAATGTACTATTAGAGAATAAGCTTCTTTTACTGCTTCCATCACAAGGCAAAGAAGTCACAGGTTTTCCTCATTTTCACGGTGAGCCTGGTGGCATTTTCTCTCCCTTGTGGAATGTTCACCTTGTCACCTTCGCCCTGTACAGCCTGGTCTTCCTTCATGAGAAGAAAAATTGATCCCTCAGTAGCTCCTGCCTTCAGAAGCGGTGACATCGGCCAGTTGTCTGGCTGGGTTGTCTATAATTACTGGCACACCTTCTCATCCCATCTCTCCTGTTTCTAAAGACCCTTTTAAAAAAGCGATTATTTGTTAAGGACTGTGTTAACTTCAAGCCAAAAAGAAAGTGAAGTTTACTATATATGAAGGATGTTAAGATGTACTGCTGTACATTACTGTACCATAGTATTTCAGTTTTAACTTTGCATCTCTTAACAGCTTTCTCATCTGTCAACAGCTTTGGTTTTCTTAGAATCTTAAAATTCTGGATGAACTTTATTTTTTTTATTGTTTACAAACCTTTAAATGACAATATTGTTTTTAGAATACTAGAGCCTGTCAGTGGCTTCATCATTTACCTTTTGAGGATCCCATAACTGATGGTAGAGTATGGTCTTATTTCTTCCCACTAGGACTACCAGTTGGAGAAGGCAATGGCACCCCACTCCAGTACTCTTGCCTGGAAAATCCCATGGATGGAGGAGCCTGGTAGGCTGCAGTCCATGGGGTCACTAAGAGTCGGACACGACTTCCCTTTCACTTTTTACTTTCATGCATTGGAGAAGGAAATAGCAACCCACTCCAGTGTTCTTGCCTGGAGAATCCCAGGGACGGAGGAGCCTGGTGGGCTTCCATCTATGGGAGCCGCACAGAGTCAGACACGACTGAAGTGACTTAGCAGCAGCAGTGTTAACTTTATATTTATTTTCTCATTTAATCCTCACAATGATTCTACAGGCTAGAAACTATGATTCTCATTTTATAGGTAAGAAAACTCAACCTCAGAAAGGTTAGGAGAAGCCTCTAGGAATGGAAATGACTTGAAAGCCCTTTTAATTCATACATTCAAAAAGTTGCCCAGCTGAATTTTGGTACTTGAACAATTGTTATTAGTAATAAATTACCACTGAAGGGAGACATGAGCACAGATCTGCACCCAAACCCTGAGGATGTTTGGGTCCTGGCCCGTGAGAACCCCATGCTGAGAGCATGTCTGAGCCCTGCTGATGATGTCTTGCCTGGACTGTTTCCAGAAGCTTTATGCCAAGCCTTCACCCCACCTCACCCCCACATTCTCTCCAGTGGTCTCTCTGAGCCCTTACCAGGGGCAACACGCTTGAGCTCCTCACTGCACCCTGTATACCTGGGCCCTGTGATCCACCATCATGCCAGAATCTCACTCCTGGAGCTGAGATCTGGGTGGGTTCAGACTCCAGGATGGCACTGTTTAGGCAGCAGCAGCAGCAGTGGGGGCTGGAGGGTGAGGGGAGTGGGTACAGATGGAGTGTGAGCTGAGAGAAGCAGGCATCGAGAGGAACCTTGGGCTCTCGGCCCCCGGCCACAGCCAGGAATGCTCCCAGACAGTGCTGACCTCTCACCCCAGCCCACTTCAGCTCAGGATCCACAGCCCCCACCACTCCCACTTCAAGGACCAGCAGCCACCTCTGGAGCAACTGGGGCATCACCATAGCAACCAGGCCAGACAGGATGGGAGTGGGGTGGGGCTGCTTTAAAGTCTTTTATCGCTTCCAAACATAGGCCTGTTCCTCTCATCGTGGTCATGTTCAGGGGCCCCGAGGACTGGGAGGTCCAGACCAGCAGGGATCATCTGCTCCCCACCGTGTCTCTCAGCTCAGGGCAGGAAGTTTCCGTGGTCTCAGTCCGGTCTTCGCCAGCACAGTCCAAGAGGAAATTCAGGCTCTCTGTCCGGGCCCGCCCCACCCCAGCACTCTGGATGCTGGTGAGCGTCTCCTCCGGGCATTCTGGTGGCAGAGCTGGAAGGGAGGCAGGGAGGGGCTGACCCCTTGCCTCTGCCCCTCTGGGCTGAGATGCATTAGGGATAGGACCTTATCAACTGAGTACCTGATGGGAGGAGTAGAGGAGAGTCTGCGAGAGGTGGGGGCTGCTCAGGGCTCGGTGACCTGGACAGAGGCCTTGTGCAGGCGATTCGCTGTCACGCTGGGTCTAAGCTCCTTACCCTTGGAACTGGAGCCTCTCCACCCCTAAGTCTAATGCAGAGGTGAGCGGGGAGGGCCTTGACAGGTCTCCAGTGACCCATGCAGCGTCACCAGCTGTGGCCCCGTGGGGTCAGGCTTCTCTGCATCCCTATCTCTGTGAGTCTCTCTGTTTCTGGGACTCCTCTGCCCACCTGGCCTTGTGTGGTGCCTCTGTGTTTTGGTCTCCCCAACTCCACGTGTATTCCGTGCCTTGTCTTTGTGAAGAGCTCTGTGGCCCTGACTCCCTGAAACCCTGGTGGGTTGACAGAGGGGCACAGACACCACTAGGAAATGGGCTGCACAGACCTCAGTGACAGGGCAGTGGGTGACAGCAAGTCTTTGGAGACACAGACTGGTAGGTGATGTGAGGCCTCAGACAGCACAGGGTCTTGGTGGCAGCGCATTGCAGGTGGCCCAGGTTTGAGGAACGTTGGGCTGTTCATACTTGACACACAGATTGGGTGACTCTGAGTGTGTGGCTAACACAGGGTCTGGTGACTCAGAGCAATTCAAAGCGAGTTCTTGGGCAGCCAAGTGACAGCAGTGGATCTTGACTAGGGCAGTTGGTCCCTCCCCTGCAGGGACACTTGGCTGTGTGTGGAGACACGTTTAGTCGTCACATCTGAGGGGAAGGTGTGCTATTAGCATGTAGCGTGTAGAGCCAGCATGTTCCTCCACAGTCCACAAGGACCTAAGTGTGGCGGCCCACTCTGACACCTGACTGCCAAGCTGAAATCCTAGCTCCTGCCCTCTGCGACTCTGGGTGAGTCTTCTTATGTCTAACGTGGAGAACTCAGGCGGTACCCTTATGGGGTGTTGGGACTGCTGAGCTGACTCTTGTCAAGTGTTTGGAATTGGGCCTGGCACAGAGTAGGTGTGTTTTTTGACTCAGGCCTGGAGAGAACAAGGACAGGTTTAAATTCAGTGACTCAAACATTCTCTCCCTTTCTCATTAGTTTCTACTTCAGACAGGCTTCTTCCATCTCAGGAAACCACATGGCCAAAAGCGCTCCTGTCTTATAGTTACTGACCAGGGTTCTTGGTCTTCCTTGTGGGTCAGTCCCTAAGTCGTGTGCGACTCTTCAACCCCATGGATTGCAGCACGCCAGGCTTCCGTATCCTTCACTATCTCCTGCAGTTTGCTCAAACTCACATCCATTGAGTTGGTGATGCCATCCAACCATCTCATCCTCCAATGTCCCTTCTCCTGACCTCAATCTCCTGCCCTCATTAAGTGATGTGGCCCTTCACATTAGTTGGCCAAACTAATGACCTTCCTTACTCAATAAATAATAAGAGGCCAGACAAGAAATTCAGGCAAGGACTTTACTGGGGCTTCTACTGCATCAAGGGGAACCAAAAACAAATAAGTTTCCCTTGCTGGCTCCCTGAGTGGGGAGGGCAGTTTGGTTCTGTATATGGGGTGAAGTAAAGCCTGCATCCAGGGGTTGGGCCACAGGAGTGGCTTGGGTGGTTTGCCCACCCCTACACCCTAGGTGCTGTTGAGTGCAGGCAGCATGTGGAATACCCTGCTTTTGTTCCTGCCCCCCACTTTTGTTCCCAGCTCTTTGGAAGTGGCAGTTGGGTTTCTGGCCTTTTTATATCTTGTCCATAATTTGCCCTAACTGCATGTGCATGGTTATTCCTCATGCCTTATTGTTTCTTTGTATTTTTATTGCTTGAGGAATGTTTGTCCAGATGTAAGCATTGCAGCAAAGGGCCCCAGGTCCCAGGTCTCAGCCGGTCTCTTCATGTCATGCAGGTGTAGTTATTTCTGAGGAAAAGAGACAAATACCTATAAATCCCAAAGAAATGGCTCTGATTGGCTAAGCCTGGATCACCTGACCATCCACGTTTGCAGAACACCACATAAATAGATTAACTCTTCTATTCTCCATGAGGACTTCCCTGGTGGCTCAGCAGTAAAGTATCTGCCTGCAATGCAGGAGACAAGGTTTGATCCTTGGGTTAGGAAAATCTCCTGGAGAAGGAAATGGCAACCCACTCCAGTACTCTTGCCTGGGAAATCCCATGGACAGAGGATCCTGGAGGGCTATAGTTCATAAGATCACAAGCAGTCAGATACAACTTAGCGACTAAACAACAACAACGACAATTTTTTCATGGCAACTCTCCAGAGTAGAACACTTACTTTCCTTTTTTAACAGCTAAGGAAACTGATGCCCAGTGGTTCAGTAACTTGCAAACCCAAAATTGGATTAAGGCAGTCTGGTTTAAAAAGATGCACCCTTCCTTCACAGCAACCATCTTGAATGTTTATATTTAGATATATCAGATTTTATTTTAAAATGTGCAATAAGAAGCAACATTGTATTTGCTTGCATTTTCATTACAAAGAATTGCTTGTTTTTCTTTTTCTAAGATAAAGCAATTGCATTAGTCATTAGTCATCTGGTTTTTTCAGTGGGCTAATGAGAGAATGGTTGTGCTTTTCTTGGTGAGAGGAAACATGAAGAGCTTGTCCTGGGGTGAAGGGTGGGGTAGGAGGGAGGATGGGACCTTGGTGATGAGCAGAACTAAGTCTAGATAGAAGCTGGCCTGGTCCTGAGATAGGACTGCCATGTTGACAAATTCTTTATTTGGATGATGACCCAAGACAGCTGTTCCTGAAGCACTGATAGGGATATAGCACAGTCAAATCAATAATTCACTAATTATACATCTGCTGTCAGTTGCACACATCTTGAGGGAAAGAATGCCTGCATTTTGAGAGTTATCTTGCCCTAGGGCCAAGGGTGTGAGACGAGGGGCATAGATAGATAGGTGTGCTACTTACATCCTTATTCATATCACCTAATGCTTCTTAGGTGCTTAGTATAAGGAATAACCAGATGAAAGCACGTGAGTGCATTGAATAGGAAGAGGAAGTTCCCTTGGGGAATTTGGCTTCAGATGTGAGGTTATAGTGCTCTCTAGTGGACACTTGTGAATTTACACAATATCAGACTGGATGCAGCAAATTGGTTTCTGCTTATTGGTTTTATGTTTTGTTTTTTTTTTTCCAACCAAGGGGTTGGTCTCCAGAGTGTTTGGAAAGCAGGCTCATAACAAACACTGTGTGTGTGTGTGTGTGTGTGTGTGTGTGTGTGTGTGTGTGTGTATGTGTTGGGAGCTATGAAGCTTTGCCTAACTTCACCATGCAGAAATCAGGAAATGGTTTAGAGAAGAAAGATGTGGGAGTAGTTGATGGCAATAACCCAAAGATTTTATTTATTTATTTATTTTGATTGATAGTTGCCATTTTAATTGATTTAATTGAAATCGATTTGGCATAAAGGAGAGCACAGAAAATTATTAACAGTGACCTCAAAAGTTTCTTTTTTTTTTTTAGATTTCATTTTTTTAATTTTTAAAAAATTTTCCCAATTATTTTTATTAATTGGAGGCTAATTACTTTACAATATTGTAGTGGTTTTTGCCATACATTGACATGAATCAGCCATGGATTTACATGTGTCCCCATCCTGAACCCCTCCCACCTCCCTCCCCATCCCATCCCTCTGGGTCATCCCAGTGCACCTACCCCGCGCACTTGTCTCATGCATCCAACCTGGGCTGGCGATCTGTTTCACACTTGATAATATACATGTTTCGATGCTGTTCTCTCAGATCATCCCACCCTTGCCTTCTCCTATAGAGTCCAAAAGTCTGTTCTATACATCTGTGTATCTTTTCTGTCTAATGATAACCCTATATGGATGATCATTACCATCATTACCATCATTACCATTCCATATATATATGCGTTAGTATACTGTATTAGTGTTTATCTTTCTGGCTTACTTCACTCTGTATAATGGGCTCCAGTTTCATCCATCTCATTAAAACTGATTCAAATGTATTCTTTTTAACGGCTGAGTAATATTTCATTGTGTATATGCACCATAGCTTTCTTATCCATTCGTCTGCTGATGGGCATCTAGGTTGCTTCCATGTCCTATTATAAACAGTGCTGCAATGAATATTGGGGTACACGTGTCTCTTTCAGTTATGGTTTCCTTGGTATGTATGCCCAGCAGTGGGATTGCTGGGTCATATGGCAGTTCTATTTTCAGTTATGTTAAGGAATCTCCACATGGTTCTCCATAGTGGCTGTACTAGTTTGCATTCCCATCAACAATGTAAGAGGGTTCCCTTTTCTCCAAACCCCCTCCAGCATCTATTGCTTGTAGACTTTTGAATAGCAGCCATTCTGACTGGCGTGTGATGGTAGCTCATTGTGGTTTTGATTTTCATTTCTCTGATAATGAGTGATGTTGAGCATCTTTTCATGTGTTTGTTAGCCATCTGCATGTCTTCCTTGGAGAAATGTCTGTTTTGACCTTTGGCCCATTTTTTGATTTGGTCATTTATTTTTCTGGAATTGAGCTGCAGGCATTGCTGGTATATTTTTGAGATTAATTATTTGTCCAGTTGCTTCATTTGCTATTATTTTCTCCTATTCTGAAGGCTATCTTTTCACCTTGCTTACAGTTTCCTTCATTGTGCAAAACTTTTAAGTTTAATTAGGTCCCATTTCTTTATTTTTGCTTTTATTCCCATTACACTTGGAGGTGAATCATAGAGGACCCTGCTGTGATTTGTTGGAGAGTGTCTTGCCTATGTTTTCCTCAAGGACTTATATAGTTTCTGGTCTTACATTTAGAACTTTAATCCATTTTGAGTTCATTTTTGTGTATGGTGTTAGAACATTTTCTAGATTCATTCTTTTACAAGTGGTTGACCAGTTTTCCCAGCACCACTTGTTAAAGAAATTTTCTTTTCTCTATTGTATATTCTTGCCTTCTTTGTCAAAAATATGTTGTCCATAGGTGCATGGATTTATCTCTGGCTTTCTGTTTTGTTCCATTGATCTATATTTCTGTCTTTGTGCCAGTACCACACTGTCTTGATGACTGTGGCTTTGTAGTATAGTCTGAAGTCAGGCAGGTTGATTCCTCCAGTTCCATTCTTCTTTCTCAAGATTGCTTTGGCTATTCAAGGTTTTTTTGTATTTCCATACAAATTGTGAAATTATTTGTTCTAGTTCTGTGAAAAATATCGATGGTAGCTTGATAGGGATTGCATTGAACCTGTAGATTGCAATTTCACTATATTGATTCTTCGGATCCATGAACATGGTATATTTCTCCATAATCCATAATTCAGTTCTTAAAGAAACATAGCTCCAGCTGCTCCAAAAAATCTTTTCAGTCTTGCTCCCCCCAAAGAACTCAGATCCTCCTCTTCCATAGTGAAACTCCTACCCCTAATGGATTTCCTGTGCTGTTAAATGTAGCTGGAATTATTTAAAAAATAATGAGCATCTTTTAAAAAGCAAAACACTGATGATTCCTCAAAGGAAAAAAAGAAATCTGTTTTGTTAACTAGTAGCCAGATACATTGATTCAGATATAGACTCTACATTTTTTAAAATTTTTAATTAGGATAAAACATAACATAAAGTTTACCGTCTCATTATTTTTAAGTGTACAGTTCAGTAGTGTTAAGTATATTCATATTGTTGTGCAACCAATCTCAAAATTTGCAAAACCAAAACTCTACACTCATAAAGCAGCTCCCTATTTCCTCTTCCCACACAGCCCTTCAGAGAACCATCGTTCTATTTTTTGTGTCTATGTCTTTGACTACTCTGTGAAGTGAAGTGAAAGCCGTTCAGTCGTGTCCAACTCTTCGCGACCCCATGGGCTATATAGTCCATGGAATTCTCCAGGCCAGAATACTGGAGTAGGTAGCCTTCCCCTTCTTCAGTGGATCTTCCCAACCCAGGGATTGAATCCAGGTGTCCCATATCGCAGGTGGATTCTTTAACAGCTGAGCCACAAGGGAAGCCAAGATTACTGGAGTGGGTCGCCTATCCCTTCTCCAGTGGATCTTCCCAACTCAAGAATCAAATCAAGGTATCCTGCAATAGCAGGTGGATTCTTTACCAACTGAGCTATGAAGGAAACCCAAAATTTAATAGAATTTTGAAATTTAGTTTAATTTCCCCCCTTTGTTGTGATAGAATGGATATGTAGCACTGAATAATGTAAAGGTGTACAGCATGGTAACTTCTCAAACATGTACTGTGAAATGATTACCACAGTAAGTTTAGTTAAATTTCACTGCCTCAGATAGTTTAAAAAAAAATGTTTTTTCCCTTGAGAAGTTCTAGTCTCTTGCTGCTACTGCTGCTGCTAAGTCACGTCAGTCGTGTCCGACCGTGTGTGACCCCACAGACGGCAGCCCACCAGGCTCCCGTCCCTGGGATTCTCCAGGCGAGAACACTGGAGCGGGTTGCTATTTCCTCTCTAGTCTCTTAGCAACCAGTCACCATGTTGTCCACGACATGCGCAGTACGCGTTTATCTTATGACTAGGATGTGTACATTTTGACCACCTTCATTCAATTCCCCCACCCTTTTCCTTCCTTTTTAAAGCTGCACGATAGTTCAGCCATATACCACATTTTATTTATCCCTTCACAGACTCCACGCTTTCGAGATATACAGAGTCTTTCCATGGCTGAAGAGATACAAGACTGTTTCAGTGGCTAGGTAACAGCTGTTGGATGTGGTTTCTGGATAAAAGAATGAAGGATCAGGATCTCTGCCAGCTCACCTAAACAACCAGAAGGTTTCATCTCTGCTATCAAAAATTCTGTTTATTTATTTATTTATTTTAATTGTTTTTTACATACTCTTATCTTTTATTTATTTATTTAGAAACAATGTGCAATTGAGATTTAGTTTTAATGAGAGAGGGAAAAAGCTATGGTACTTGCTAGAAATTATGAATTCTTTTAGAAAATTTAAAAGTGCTAACCAATAAAGAAAAGGTAAGATTACCCTTTATGCTCAAAAACTGGATTTTTCTGTGAAATTTTAGTAAGTGGAAGTAAGTTGCTGAGATTTATAGAAATTCTGCCAAGTATGTATTAAAAGGTATTGAATCAAGGTGAAATAAGCTCTATATCCATCCAAACTGCAAACGGTTCCAGCTTTCTCTTTTGATTTGCAATCTTACTGCATACTTTTAAAGGGAACAGCTAAAGTGATTTAATTGTCAAAGTACTAAAATGTTGATCTGTACCCTTTTGTTAAGCTATCTGTGGGAGAAGATTGGCTGGAGGTTTCAGAAAACAGATTTTGGTGTTGAATGCAAGAGAGTCCCTCCTCTAACATCAACATTTAAAAAATATAATCTGAAATGTGTGAAAGCTGTTTCAACAGTAACAAAGACAGAATTTCAGATATGTAGATCAAACTAATAAATACCTTTAGCTTGAACATTCAAAATATTGATGTTTGATTCACCACATTCACAAATTATTAAAAAAATTACATGACAGTTTCAATAGATAAAGAAAAAGCACTTGATAACATTTAATATATATTCATGAAAACTAACAAACTAAGAGTAGAATGACATTTCCTTAGCTTGATAAAAGCTGTTTACAAAAGCCCTGTAGCAAGCAACAAAACTTTCCTTTTGAGATTGGAACAAGACATGGATGCTTGCAATCATCACTTCTATTCAACACTGTCCTTGAGGTCGTAGTCTGTGATATATGAAAAGGGAAAAAAAATGAAAAGGTAAAGGACTGGAAAGGAATAAGCAAAACTGGCATTACTTGCAGACCCTATGATTTTAGGTATTTAAAAACCTTAAATAATGTAAAGATAAATAATTAAAACAGCACAGTTCTAGATATGAAACCAGCATTAACAAAACTAATTTTATTTCTACATTCTGGTAAGAAACCAAAATTGAAATAAAAAATTCACAATGGCATTAAAAAAAAATGAAGTCCTAGGAATAAATCTACCAAAATATGCACAAGACCTCTTTAGGGAAAATGGTAAAACTCTAATGATAGACATTACAGAAGATCAAAATAGTTTATGTGGTGCCGAAATGAGCACTGCAGAAGATCTAGAGAGATAGAAAGATTTATTTATAGATTGGAAGAGTAATATATTTAGTCTCTTCAAATAGATTTATAGATTCAATGCAATCCCAAAGAAAGTGCCAGCATAACAAGCATATTGTAAAATATTTGTGGGAATGTAATTGGATAAGAATTACTAATAACAGGAACAATGAAGAAGAGGGAAGAGTGATCTGTGGAGTAAACAAAACCTGTACATAACAACATCCCTGTGTATCTAACACCATTATGTGTTACCATTATGCTCATTATGCCCATTATGTGTGTCTACCAGTATGCCCAAGAGAAAGACTGAAGTGGATGCTACAGGAGATAAAACCAAGGTGAAGGACAAACCACAGAGAAGATCTACAAGATTATCTGCTAAACCTGTCCCTCCAAAGCCAGATCCCAAGCCTAAAAAGGCACTTGCAAAGAAGAAAAAGAAGGCACCCAAAGGGAAAAAGAGTGATGCTAGCAAGGATGGGAATAATCCTACAAAAATTCGAGCTGCCAAAACAGACAAGATGCAGAAAGCTGAAGGTGCTGGAGATACCAAGTGAAGTTTCATGATTCCATCCTATTCCTGTTTCCACTCCCATTCTACTTCCACTCTTATCACCATCTCTGTACTCCTCTCCTCAGCTCCATTCTCCATCCCTACAGATCCTTCTTTCTATCTTTATTCTCATTCTGATCCATATCATATCCTCAGATTCTATCCCATCCCCATCTCTATCTGGTCTTAATTCCATCTGCATATCCATCTTAATTTTTGTTTTCAGTTTCATTCATCTTTATCATCAGTTCCTGCTTCTTCCAGGGTTTATTTCTACCCTTTTCCAATGCCCATCCTTGGTGATGCTGAATCTGTCTTTATGGCCATCTCCATCTTATTTCCAATGCACACCATTCCTATTCGTTTTTTAAAAATAATTTATACATTTCTTTCCTTATTTTTGATTGTGCTACATCTTCGTTGCTGCTCACAGGCTTTCGCTAGTTGCAGGGACTACTCTTCATTGCAGTTCATTGTGGTGGCCTCTCTCGTTGTGGAGCCCAGGCTCTAAGTTCACGGGCTCAGTAGCTGTGGCACATAGGTTTAGTTCCACAGCACGAGGCGTATTCCCAGACCGGGGATCACATCTGTGTCCTCTGCTTCGGTGGGCAGATTCTTATCTACTGAATCACCAGGGAAGTCCATTGTCCCTATTCTTTTTTTTTTGGTTTGTTTTCATTGTCCCTATTCTTATACATTTCCTTCCCATCATCTCTTCCTCCAAGGTGAAAATTGAGGAAATTCATGAAGAAATCTAAAAGTTCAATGGAATGTTGGGGACTATGAGAGTTGATGATCCCTCTATATAAAATTTCCTCCTCGGTTTCCAGGTGAGAAACTTCAAAAGAAATCACTCAAGTTAGATTTCAGATAGAACTTCTCCACTGTTCATGGTGTATTTAGGTCAGGGTAGGGACCAGGATAGGAAGTTGGAGGGAGTAGAGGAGAGCTAAGGCATCCTCAAAGTGATGTGGAGACAAGTCAGAGAACAAAAGAGGCAAAAGAGAAAGATGTATATGGAGTAAGACATCTCAAGTCCAGTTTAATCTGAACCTCTTCCCCATTCCCTTCCCCTCTCTCCCACAGGTCATGCTGTGATACAAGGAATTCGAAGTGGAAAAAGTGAAAGTGTTAATCGCTCAGTCATGTCCGACTTTGTGACCCCATGGACTATAGCCTGTCAGGCTCCTCTGTCCATGGGATTCTCCAGGCAAGAATACTGGAATGGGTTGCCATTTCCTTCTTCAGGGGATCTTCCCAACCCAGGAATTGAACCTGGGTCTCCTGCATTGCAGGCAGATTCTTTACCAACTGAGCTATGAGGGAAGCCTAGAACATTATCTATGCTAACTGTGCTTCTTCACTTCTCCGTTTGATTCTTTGTTTTGGTTTCTGGTCAAGTCTGTCTGTGACTTGTCTAGTTTGTCTTTTGAGCTGTGCGCCTTTCCATAGCTGGTCCATGAAGGGACGGCACCAGACCTCTAGGCCAGGCTGACTTGCATTCCCGACAATCTGTTAATACTAGAAGTGAGTCAGGAAATTCCCTGGCATCCAGTGGTTAGGACTCTGTGCTGTCACTGCTGAGGGCCCAGGTTCAATCCCTGGTGGGAGAACCAAGATCCTACAAGCTGTGAAGCAGAAAAATAAAAATAAAAACAAAAAACCTAACAACAGCAAAAACAGAATTTAATTGTGCCAGGGTGATGAGTTTCTCTGAGACGTAGCAGCAAAGTCAGGAATCTAGTTTTATGATTGACATTTGGTAATCTCTGCCAAGGGATGGTGAGGTCTCTCTCTTGGGTGAGATATGATAGAGATTGTTTGGGAGACCCAGGTTTGACCCCAAAGTCAGGAATATCCCTTGGAGAAGGGAATGGCACTCACTCCAATATTCTTGCCTGGAGAATTCCATGGACATAGGAGCCTGGTGGGCTACAGTTCTTGGGGTCACAAAGGGTCCAACATGGCTGAGTGACTAACACTTCTTCAGCTATCTATTACCAAATAACAAAAATCACCTAGAATAGACTGTTGAGAAACTGAACCAAATCTATTACATCATTTATGAGGCATGTTACTTCCTACAAGGTCATGTCGGAGTCTGACTTTTTTTAAATCTCAATGGATACATTTTGTATTAATTTACCTCTCTTTTCCTCTTCAAAATAATATGAACAAGACTCTAATGTATTAGAGATGTTGAGCTGTAATACAGGGCTAAGGAGTCTCTACACTTGGAAGTATTTACATGGAAACAAAATGGGATTACAGTTTTAATGTTTCTCATTGCATGATTGGTTTCAGAATATTTGTATTAATTTCTGAAATAATGACCATGTCACTGACTAATAATAATGATCACTATTTTGTTACTGGTTTTATGTTGTGTTTAATAGTTAGTGAAACATCTAAGTATTATCAACCTTTATTCCTAGTAATTTATTACTGATTTGTCACAATACTCAGCACCCCTTTGCAGAGATAGTTGTCAAAAATCAAGTTGCTTGATGAGTGAAAGAAAAGATCTAAAAGGAATTGAAAACAATAGAACACATTTGTATCTGTTTGGATTTTAAATGGGCTCTAAAGTTGGACTGTGAAGAAAGCTGAGTGCCGAAAAATTAATGCTTTTGAACTGTGGTGTTGGAGAAGACTCTTGAGAGTCCCTTGGATTGCAAGGAGATCCAACCAGTCCATCCTAAAGGAGATCAGTCCTGGGTGTTCATTGGAAGGACTGATGCTGAAGCTGAAACTCCAATACTTTGGCCACCTCATGCAAAGAGTTGACTCATTGGAAAAGAGCCTGATGCTGGGAGGGATTGGGGGCAGGAGAAGGGGCGACAGAGGATGAGATGGTTGGATGGCATCACCGACTCGATGGACATGAGTTTGAGTAAACTCCGGGAGTTGGTGATGGACAGGGAGGCCTGGCATGCTGCGATTCATGGGGTCGCAAAGAGTCAGACATGACTGAGCGACTGAACTGAACTGAACTGAACAGAATATTATAAAATGGAAGTGAGATGAGAGACAATAAATTCTTCTGAGATAGATACATACCCTCTCTTATGTATGTGTCTGTGTGTGTGTGTCATGTTTGATATGCCTATTTTTTTTCAATTGGAGTAAAATTGCTTTACAGTTTTCTGTTTGTTTCTGCCATACAGCAAAGCAACTCAGCCATAATTATAAATATATTACCTCTCTCCTGACTTGTATATGTTTTTGATGTACATAAGAATAGAATGTATTTAATGAATTTCTTCCTTAAGCCTAAATAGATATGGTATTTTTTCACATGAGAATTAATTTGCAAGTTTTTATTTTTACTGTGGTAGTTGTATTATTTTTTTAAACAAAATGAAACAAACCTTCAATTCATGTATACATTTATCCAATGATAAAAGGAGTAAAAGAATTTTTGTGAGCCAACAAGAAAATAAAATCATTAAGAAATTATACTGTGGTTATTAAAAAGTTCAGGAAGATGGTTCCCAATCAGAGAAATCAATATTGTTTCTGGCAAGTAGATGCAGAGTTAATTGAGTAAGTAGGCATAAACGTTTCACTTGCAAATACATTTCTTCTTTCTCAAAAAGTTAGTTCCTCTTATATTATTTAAGATAGGACCTGGAAACCTACCTGAAATGAGGAGGTCTTGGGTAGCTAAATGCTAATAAGCAGAGGGTCTTTTATTTTACCAGGTATATGGGGACTTAATTCCCTGAGGTACTGCCCCTAGGTTTTGCTGTTAGCAAACGTTTCATTAATTATGTTTCTGCTTCTATGTATTCGCCTGTGAAGTCAGAAACAACTTTGCAAAGGCTGAGTTTTGAAGCTTCACTATTGCTGCCAGATTGACCTATGGTAGAAGAAAATAGCAATTTGTTTGTATGGTGTCCCTCACAGTTACCCTGAAACTATCTTCTTGTCCAGTCAAAGAGGAAACCTAATGAAACTCAAAAAGATCCTCCCTCCATCATTCTCAGCTCCTCTGGATTGGTCATTGTGTCTTTGAAACGGTCTCCTTCACTACGTTATTTAGGAATATCGCTATACTTTGACCATGGTTTCTTTTTTATTGAAATATGAGGCGTATACCATGAAATTGATCTTTCTTATGTAAGTATGCAGTTCTTGTTTTTATTGTTTTTTATTATATTTTCAAGATTGTTCAATTATCTCCAGTATCTAAATCCAGAATATTTTCATCACTTCAATAAGAAACCCTCACCTGCAAAAAAAAAAAAAAAAAAGAAACCTCACCTGCTACTTGCCAGTTCTCCTTCCTTAGCCCATAGCAACCACTAATTCTATGCGGTTTCCTATTATGGATGTCTCATACAAACAGAATCATGTGATACCTTTTTTTTTTTTCTAATATGTTTTGCTCATTTGTTTATTTTATTTTCCTGTCAGCCTTCTTTCCTTGAAGATAATTTTCTCAAGTTACATCCACGTTGCTCTACTTATTAGTATTTTTTTTCATCATTTTGGGAAAATATTTCATTTTAAAGATACCATACACTTTGTAGATCCTCTCTTCAGTTAAATGACTATCAGGTTTTTTCTACTTTTTATCTATTATGAATAATGATGCTATAACACTAGTAACAATGCTACCTTTAAAGGTAGCTTTCATCACCACACATTGTCTTATTTTCATCCTACCACATTTCTTACAAGCATTTCATTGACTTTATGACTCCCTCACATTTCCTAAATAATGTATTTTCTTCTTTGTGAATTACATTTCATTTATATAAGAATATTTATATTATATTTAAGACCTCAGGAATAAAATAAATGATTTTTTTTCATTTCCTGCAATTTCTAGTGCAAAAATTTGAAAAGGTAATACTATCTAAATATTTACTTACTACTAAGTATAGTACCAATATTTCTCTCTATTAAAATGGAGGCTGAGGAACAAAAAATAAGAATGTGACTGTGTTCAGAATTTTCTACCAAGGAAGTTCACATATGCAAAGATGACTCATTTAAAATTTTTTACACACATGATTTTTCTAAATAAACAGAGTTCATAATTTTTTTAAAGTTATTTGTTTGCTACTATCCACATTCATTCTATGAGACAGAAGTCTCAATATTACATCCTCCCAAATGCTCCCTTCTAGACAGCAACGGAACTCTTTCAGTCAGTCAAGTCAGTCACACAATCATGTCTGACTCTATGCTACTCCATGGACTGCAGCATGCCAAGCTTCCTGTCCATCACCAACTCCAGGAGCTTGCTCAAACTCATGTCCATTGAGTCAGTGACTTTGGTGCCCAAGAAAATAAAGCCTGTCACTGTTTCCATTGATTCCCCATCTATTTGCCATGAAGTGACGGGGCCAGGTGACATCATCTACTCCATGGACGTGAGTTTGAGTAAGTGCTGGGAGTTGGTGATGGGCAGGGAAGCCTGCATCCTGCAGTCCATGGGACTGTAGAGTCGGACATGACTAAGCTTCTGAACTGAACTGAACTGACTTGGTAATGCCATCCAACCATCTCATTCTCTGTCATCCCCTTCTCCTCCAGCTTTCAATCATTCCCAGCATCAGGGTCTTTTCCAATGACAGTCATGGTCATTGGACACTCATTTTCCAATGAGTCATAGTCCTGGTATCTTTGAAAGTAGCCCAATCATACCAGATATGAAGATCTTAGAGCAAATTTTGAGTATGAAGTCCCTTGGACAGAAATAAGAGCAAAGCAATCAATCCTAAAGGAAATCAGTCCTGAATATATATTGGAAGGACTGATGCTGAAGCTGAAACTCCAATACTTTGGCAAGCTGATGCAAGGAACTGACTCTCTAGAAAAGACCCTGATGCTGGGAAAGGTCGAATACAGGATGAGAAGGGGATAACAGAGGATGAGATTGGTTGGGTGGTGACCCAATGGACATGAGTTTGAGCAAGCTCTGGGAGATAATGAAGGACAAGGAGGCCTGGCATGCTGCAGTCCATGGGGTAACAAAGGGTTGGAAATGACTAAGTGACTGAACAACAAATCCTTCATTATAAACATGTCCTGTATCTTCTTTATCCATTCATCTGTTAACAGACATTTAGGTTGCTTCTATGTCTTGGCTATTGTAAACAGCACTGCAGTGAACATTGGGGTACACATATCCTTTCAAACTACAGTTTTCTCTGAATATATGTCCTGGATTGGGATGGTTGGATCTTGTGCTAGCTCCATTTTTCTTAGTTTTTAAGGGACCTTCATACTTTTCGCCTTAATGGCTGTACCAGTTTACATTCCCACAACAGTGTAGGAGGTTTTTCTATTCTCCACACCCTCTCCTGACCTGCCTCTTGAGAAATCTGTATGAAGGTCAGGATGCAACTGGCCATGGAACAGCAGACTGGTTCCAAATAGGAAATGGAATATGTCAAGACTGTATACCATCACCATGCTTATTTAACTTATATGCAGAGTACATCATGCAAAATGCTGGGATGGATGAGGAAAAATAGCAATAATCTCAGATATGCAGATGACACCACCTTTATGGCAGAAAGTGAAGAAGAACTAAAAAGCCTCTTTATGAAAGTGAAAGAAGAAAGTGAAAAAGCTGGCTTAAAGCCCAACATTCAGAAAACAAAGATCATGGCATCTGGTCCCATCACTTCATGGGCAAATAGATGGAGAAACAGTGGAAACAGTGGCAGACTTTATTTTTTTTTAGGCTCCAAAATCACTGCAGATGGTGATTGCAGCCATGAAATTAAAAGACGCTTACTCCTTGGAAGAAAAGTTATGACCAACCTAGACAGCATATTAAAATGCAGAGTAAAGTAATTAGCCTCCAACTAATAAAAATAAATGAAAAAAAAAAAAAAAGCAGAGACATTACTTTGCCAACAAAGGTCCATCTAGTCAAGGCTATGGTTTTTCCAGTAGTCATGTATGGATGTGAGAGTTGGACTATAAAGAAAGTTGAGCACCGAAGAATTGATGCTTTTGAACTATGGTGTTGGAGAAGACTCTTGAAAGTCTTCATTGGAAGGACTGATGTTGAAGCTGAAACTCCAATACTTTGGCCACCTCATGCAAAGAGTTGACTCATTGGAAAAGGCCCTGATGCTGGGAAAGATTGAATATAGGAGGAGAAGGGGATGACAGAGGATGAGATGGTTGGATGGCATCACTGACTCAATGGACATGAGTTTGAGTAAGCTCCGGGAGTTGGTGATGGACAGGGAGGCCTGGTGTGCTGCAGTCCATGGGGTCACAAAGAGTTGGACATGACTGAGTGACTGAACTGAAATGAACTGACACCCTCTCCAGCATTTATTGTTTGTAGGCTTTTTGATGATGGCCATTCTAACCAGTGTGAGATAATATCTCTTTGTGGTTTTAATTTGCTTTTCTTTAATCATTCATGTGCTGAGAATCTTTTGACATGCCTCTTGCCAACCTGTATGTTTTGTTTGGAGAAATGTCTATTCAGATCTTCTGTGCATGTTTTTGTTTGTTGTTTGTTTTGTATACTGAGTTGCATTATCTGTTTGTAAATTTTGGAATTAATCCTTAGTTACTCACATCGTTTACAAATATTGCCTCCCATTCTATGGGTTGTCCTTTCATTGTGTTTATTGTATCCTTTGCTGTGCAGAAGTTTTTGTTGTTGTTTTAGTTTAATTAGGTCCATTGGTTTATTTATGTTTTTATTTCCATTGCCTTAGGTTATGGATACAAAAAAAAAAAATTGCTGCAATGAATGTCAAAGACTGTTATGCCTGTGTTTCCCTCTAAGAGTTTTGTAATACCTCATCCTATGTTTATGCCTTTAATCCATTTTGCATTTATTTTGTGTACAGTGTTAGAGAATATTCTAATTTCATTCATTTACATGGGCTGTACAATTTTCCCAGCACCACTTATTGAAGAGACTGCCTTTTCCCTTTTGATAGTTTTTCCTCCGCTGGATTTATAGTCCTCAATTTTTATTTCAGAGTGATTTTTGAGGCTTCTTAGGAATTACTTGGCTGTGTAGTTAATTCTTTTATTAGCTCTAGCTTACAGTCATTAATATAGAAAATGCAGTGTGTATCATAGGATATAAAGGACCTAAATGCTCAAAGGTGTCTCAGTAAATATACAATAAATCTTAGTGTAATTGAAACAATATTTGAATGAAACAATTAACCATAATATTTAACAAAATTGCAAAATTCTGGAAGTATTCAGCAAAGAGGAAGTGCTATATATTAGTTGTATATACACAGTGAAGCATGCTGTGTTTTGGAATGGTAGTGTTTTTAAAAATTACACTTTATCACAAATATTTATTTACTCCTTTAAAGTATTTGAAACAATTTCATTTCCCTTGTGTCATGAATATAATTTTACAAAAACAACAGACATATGTATGTGTGTCTATATATTTATAGTACACCCTTTAAAACCACCTTTCATTTTCCAGTTTTCCAGGGCCTGTTTCACAACTTTGCTCTATAGGCTATATAACAGAAGATTTAACATGGGAATCACAAGGGTGTAGAACAATTAAGTCATTTTGTCTTGATCTGGAGAGTAGGAAGTATTTGGCCTGAGCTACAAGAAAAACACAGTTCCCTAGAAAATTGTCAAAACATTTAAATGAGAGGTATGGGTGGAGAAAGCTTTGAATTCCCCCTCAATAGAGTGGATGTTCAAGATTGATAGGATGATATAACAATAAGAGAAAAGGACTCCTGAAATGGTACTCAGTTCAATAAAACCAAAAACAATGAATAACGCTAATTCATTTACCAGAGCGGGAAAGGAGGAAAGGTGGAGGTAAGTCACAGAAGAAGTGGTTAATCTCATTTGACGCACAGTAAAATAAGCAGAATGCTAATGCCGTGTGTATCAAAACATCTGTCATCCCCACCAGGTAAACCCCAGCCATGAGCAGGGAGCACAGCCTGCTGGACATGCTGACCGCATAGAGCAAGGGGCTGCTGATGGCCTTGTACCGGTCATAGGCCATCACTGCCAGCAGGAGACACTCAGAATCTGCAAAGATACAGAAGACCAAGAATTGCACAGCAACAGCCACAGAAAGGGAAATAGGCCTTGGAATCTTGGAAAATAGGTCTAAGAGCATCTTGGGGTGAATTGCAGTGGAATAGCCGAGGACACATAAAGAGAGGTGACTGAGGAAAGAGTACATGGGTGTGTGGAGCTGCAGATCCATCTTAATCAGCAATATCATCCCAAGATTTGCCAAGTGGCCAATGAGATAAACAGTTAGAACCATGGTAAATATGGTCACTTTGTCCTCCATGTTATCAGTAATTCCCAAGAAAATGAACCCAGTCATGGAGGAGCAATTCCCTCCATCCATTTTTCTTTGTTCTTGTCAAGCTTTTAGAAAATGATCAAGAAAAGGACACATGGGTGTGTAACACTTCTGCACATCTGCAGTATATCATAAGATAGAACACAGTCTATCTGCAATTGTCTTTATATTCAGAAAATTATACATTCATGCACCTACTCTTTAAAAAGGCAGAACTACTATTACTCAATAAAAACAAGCACCTGGTATAGAACGTTGAGAAACTGAACCTAATCTAAATGTCATTTGTGAGGCATGTTACTTTCTACAAGCTTGTCTCTGAGTCTCCCTTTCTTTACTTGAGAGAATACATTTGATGAATTTACCTGTCTTCTTCTCTTCAAAATAATGTGGATGAGACTCTAATGTTAGAGATACCTGGCTGTAAGAGTCAGGACTAAGCATTTTCTTCAAATATTCATGTGGATATAAAACAAGATAGCAATTTTAATATTTCTCAAAACCATGATTGTTTTAAGAGTATCTGTATCAGTTCCAGAAATAAGGAGCATATCATGGATTGATCATAATAAAATAATTATGTTTCTGGTTTTGGTTTATGTTATGCTCAGTATTTGGTGAGACATTAAGCAGGTATTAATGAGCAGTTCTCTAGATGTGTATTTTTGTTTTGTCATAATATTAATTATCTTTTTGTGGGAATTGTCTCCTGCCAAAGAAAGAATCTCTTTACTCATTGAAGGGAAACATTTCTACAAACTTATTTAACACATGTATTTTAATCTCCTGAGTTGCCATGTATCTCAGCTGGTAAAGAATACAGGTCTAAAAAAAAAAAAAAAAAGAATACAGGTCTCCTGCAATACAGGAGACCCTGGTTCAATTCCTGTGCCAGGAAGATCCCTGGAGAATGGGTAGGCTACCCACTCCAATATTCTTGTGCTTCCCTGGTGTCTCAGATGGTAAAGAATCTACCTGCAATATGGGAGACCTGGGTTTGATCCCTGAGTTGGGAAGATCCCCTGGAGAAAAGAACAGCTACCCACTCCAGTGAAATATAAAAAACTCTTTTTTTCTTTATAAAATGAAAGTGAGATGAGTGATAATAAATGCTGTGGGCTTGCTTTGTAGGTCAGTTGGTAAAGAATCTGCCTGCAATGAGGGAGACCTGGGTTTGATCCCTGGGTTTAGAATGAGCTCTTGGAGAAGGAAATAGCTAGCCACTCCAGTATTCTAGCCTGGAGAATCCCATGGACTGTCTAGTTCAGGGGGTCACAAAGAGTCAGACATGACTGAGTGACTTTCATTTTCAATTGCTTCTGAAATGTATAGACTTATCTCCATTGTGTTTGCCTGCATTTATATGTGTGTCACATGTTTGCATGTGTGTGTGTCTTGGATAATGTGTGAAAATTGGAATGTGAATGATGTGTATATTTTTTAGACCTAAACAATATGACATATTGTTCACATGAAGTTCATTTTTTCACACTTTGTTATTTGTAAGATGGAATCTCAACTATTTTTGAAATAAAGGAACAAGAATCTTTAAACTAATGTTTATATTTGGTTGTTGTTGTTGTTTAGTCACTAAGTCACGTTTGACACTTTAGCAACCCCCTGGACGGTAGCCCATTGGGCTCCTCTGTCCATGGGATGCTGTATGGTTTGACACCATCTGATCATGGTCAACATGAAGAATAACAGAATACAGCCCAGTTATTTAACCTGTGCCATTTTGAGATAGTGTTTATAGAACAAAAGAAAACTGAAGCAGTATGAATAGAATATAAGCAGAGGGGAAAAATTGTTTTGTTGATTATTAATTATTCCTGTTACATAATTTTATGAAATAATTTTTAATGTTTTGTATTATTAGGTAATGTTACATATTATTATGTAATATAGATAGATGTTAGATTTATAGATGAAGAAAATATTTGCAAAACATTTTTGCAACAAAGAATTTGTAGCTAGACTATACAAAAATGTTTATAAATAATAAAAACACAAACCAGTTAAAAATAGGGACATGATTTGAACAGATATCTCACCAATAGATATATAAGTGGCAATTAAATAATGATATAATAAATAATAATGATGAAAATAATAATAAATAGCAAAAACATAAGTTATAGAAATATATTTTGCAATTATGCATGTCCTTTTATGTCCAGGCTTCAAGTAAATGTTCACTGTGGTGCTTCCCAATGTCACGTCAGTTGACCGGCCATTGAAAACACAGGTTATATGCTCAGTAGCTCATTGTGTTTCTGAGATACCAGAGAAGGATGTTCCACATTTTCAGTAATACTTTCAGACATAAAAAATAAAAGATAGGGAGGAAAACAAATACTTTGCTTGAAATTAAACTTTAGTCTACAAGATGCAACTAGAAAAAAGTTTTCAAATTAATTTGGATTAGGTTGGGTATAGAAGGCTCTTGACTTGTTATTGGACAGCACTTAAGAAAAGGTATTTGATTTTCTATGATTGCTTTCCTAGCATCCCTGCCTCACACGATCTTGTTGCACTTTATGTATTTTAATTGATTAAAGAAATGTATGTATTTAAGATCTATCAAGTATTTAAAATGATTCAGGCATGATTCTCAGCATTTAGTCAAACATACAGCAGTCACTGATGTAGGTACTATACTCTCCTCACTTTACAGGTCAGACAATTGAGACAGAAAAATTAACTGATCAAAGTGCAATTGACTAGTTGGGTACAAGAGATAGCACAGAAACCAAAGGAATCTGGCTTCCTCTCTAATCCAGTAATTTTGTAAATGCAATCTTCTTAAGGAGATATTCTACACATGAAAACACACACAGGCACAATCTCTGAAGTTCTTACTATATCTTTTCAGACAACCTAATACAATCTGTTCTAGTATTAACTCCCAGCTCCTAATGGTTGGACGTGATAGACTTTATTTTCTTGGGCTCCAAAATCACAGCATACGGTGACTGCAGCAATGAAATTAAAAGACACTTGCTCCATGGAAGAAAAGGTATGACAAACCTAGACAGCATATAAAAAGCAGAGACATTACTCTAGCAACAAAGGTCCATCTAGTTAAAGCTATAGTTTTTCCAGTAGTCATGTATGGATGTGAAAGATGGACCACAAAGAAAGCTGAGTGCCAAAGAATTGATGCTTTTGAACTGTCATGTTGGATAAGACTCTTGAGAGTCCCTTGGCCTGCAAGAAGATAAAACCATCAATGATAAAGGAATATTCATTGCAAGGACTGATGCTGAAGCTGAAGCTCCAACACTTTGGTCACCTGATGTGAAGAGCTGACTCATTGGAAAAGACCCTGATGCTGGGAAAGATTGAAGGCAGGAGGAGAAGGAGACGACAGAGGATGAGATGGTTGGATGGCATCATCAACTCAATGAACATGAGTTTGAACAAGCTCTGGGAGTTGGTGATGGACAGGAAAGCCTGGTGTGCTGCAGTTCATGGGGTTGCAAAAAGTCAGACACTACTGAGTGACTGAACTGAACTGAATAGTTGGAAATTTATTCAACTATTACTTTGCAGCAATTTTGAAACTTTTAAATGTTTCCTTTACCTTGAGGCTATGAAATATGCTTGGTTCTGTGAAAACAAGTGTTCCATAAAATGTTTGTGTGAGAAATTGTGTATATGCTGGCAAGGTTGTTGCAGGTTCTTAGTTACACTTTGTCCCAGGCATTGCAAGGGTAAAGACAGGCAGCTGTCAATGCAGGATAAGCAAGAGATACAGGTCCCATCCCTGGGTGGGCAAGATTCCCTGGAGGAAGAAATGGCAACCCACTCCAGTATTCTTGTCTGGATAATTCCAAGGACAAAAGAACCTGGCAGGTTATAGTCCATGGGATTGCAAAGAGCTGGACACGACTGAGCATACACACAGCTGGAGTTTGTAATCGGGGATTTAGATGAATCCTGGAACCTTATGTCTCAGGAGGAATTTATCTTTGGCTTTAAGACATTTTTAGCAGCATCTTTTACGTCTTTGTTTCTCAAACTATAAATCAAGAGATTCAGCACTGGATTGATGATGGTGTAGAACACTGAGATGATTTAATCAGTGTTGGGGGAATACAGGTAGCTGGGTAGTGAGTAAATGAAGAGCAGAGTCCCCTGGTAGATGGCCATGGATGTCAGGTGGGAAGCACAGGCAGAGAAGGTCTTCTTCCTTCTGGTGGAAGAACGGATCTTTAAGACTGAGAAGAGAATGTAAAAGGAGATGATGATGATGATGAAGTGGATAATTTCTACTGAGCTGCCATATGTGGAGAGAAGCCACTCATTAAGTGACATGTCTGTGCACGATAACTTAAGCAAGGGAGGTAGGTCACAGAAAAAAATGATTAATGATATTTTTATCACAGTATTTCAGAATAAATGCAAAGGATGTGTGCACCAGGGAACTCATATTGCCTCCAAAGTATGACAAGATGATCAACCATATGCATATGCCCCGAGACATCACAGCCATGTGTAGTAAAGGGTTACAGATGGCGACATAGAGATCATACGCCATGGCAGCCAAGATAAAGGATTCAGTATCTGCGAAAGTGCAGAAGAAATAGAACTGCAGGGCACAGCCGTGATAGGAAATTGACTTGTTCTGAGAAATGAAGTTGACAAGCATTTTGGGAACGAAGACAGAAGAATAGTGAAGGTCTACAAAGGATAAGTTACTAAGGAAAAAATACATGGGTGTTTGAAGGTGGGGATCAACCCCGATTAGCATCATCAACCCAATGTTCCCAATTAACATCATAGAGTACAAAGTCATAAACAGGAGAAACAGGACAATCCTCAGTTCAGGGCAAGTTGGAAACCCTAACCGAATAAACTCAGTCACCAAGGTATAGTTTCCAACTATAAAGTCCATATCATGTGCTGTTTTCTTCTTATGAGAATTGTAACATCTTAAGATGCTAAGTTGATGGAAAGAGAAAAAAAATAGATATAATTATAAGGTTATTTTATTGTTTCAACAAATAAGCAATCAAGTCAAGAGTCCCAGATCAAATCTCCTTCCAAATATAAATTCTGAGAAACATATTTCAGAATTTAGTAGCTTTTTCTCTTGGTTGATAGTTTTATTGTATTTGTTTGATCAATAGCTAGTTCTTCCACTGGACAGACATGTGCAGATAACATCTCATATTGCTTACTTTTTTTTAATTCTCAAGTATAGGGCTATAGCTAGTACAGAGGATTAAATGAATAATGAAGTAATAAGTGAAATGATGATAAGAGGAAAAATTTTTCTGTTATTAAAAGTATGTTAACATGAGTACATCTTGTAATGATAACTCTAGAAAAATGTACTCCTTTTGTCTAGTATTTAATAGATATTAATGTGTTGTACTAGAAAAGTCAGAGGAACCAGAAATCAAATTGCCAACATCCACTGGATCATCAAAAAAGCAAGAAAGTTCCAGAAAAACATCTACTTCTGCTTTATTGACTATGCCAAAGCCTTCAACTGTGTGGATCACAATAAACTGTGGAAAATTCCAAAAGAGATGGGAATAGCAGACCACCTGACCTGCCTCTTGAGAAACCTGTATGCAGGTCAGGAAGCAACAGTTAGAACTGGACATTGAACAACAGACTGGTTCCAAATAGGAAAAGGAGTACATCAAGACTGTATATTGTCACCCTGCTTATTTAACTTCTATGCAGAGTACATCATGAGAAACGCTGGGCTGGAAGAAGCACAAGCTGGAATCAAGATTGCCGGGAGAAATATCAATAACCTCAGATATGCAGATGACACCACCCTTATGGCAGAAAGTGAAGAACTAAAGAGCCTCTTGATGAAAGTGAAAGAGGAGGGTGAAAAAGTTGGCTTAAAGCTTAACATTCAGAAAACTAAGATCATGGCTTCTGGTCCCATCACTTCATGGGAAATAGATGGGGAGACAGTGGAAACAGTGGCAGACTTTAATTTTCTGGGCTCCAAAATCACTGCAGATGGTGATTGCAGCCATGAAATTAAAAGATGCTTATTCCTTTGCAGGGAGCCGGCACATGAGATCCCACCCATGACAAGGTCATGAGGGAGAAAACCTGATGGGCAAGGCGGATCAGGTTTTCAGGGATTCCGAAAAGCTGCCCCCGGCATTTACCTTAAAGATTATCTCTGTCCGATGCTTGCTTCAATAGACTACTCCCTAATTTCTGTGACACAGGCAGAAGGCCTTCCCTGATCTCTTTCCAAATAAGAATCAATTTAGAACTTTAACCAGTAAGTTTCCCAGGTGGTGGTATTTTATGAGATTATCCAGGGTGAAATGAGTGTTTCAATTTAAACTCTTTTGCTGGTATTTTAGTTTGTTTGGCAAGTGCATTTATGCCCTTGGTACTAATATGCATGATTGCTTATAACACCTTAATCATAAACAGCATAAAGAACCTGATCACACAAAAGGCCCTAATAGGTACAGAGCCCTTCGGGGGTGAGGAAGCCCTATTAGAGAACATAAAATATTATTCTAAAAGCGGTTATAGTTAAAGATTTAGAAAAATAAGAGTTTAGAATTGTTAATTTTAACCAGGAATGCTAAACAGGGGCTGCCTCACTGGAGCTGCAGAGTCTTTGTGTGGTAAACCTTTTAGATAAATTTAACTGATAACTTCTGCAAAAGGACTGACCTTTGTGTTCATTAAAGAATAGATTACGGAAAACAGCTTTGCATTCACCTAGGTCATAAAATGTCAATAGGCCCCAAGGCCAGAAGATAATGTACAAGACCCTCATAAACAAAGAAGTATGCAGAAAACACCCTGGTTTTGTGAAGAACAAGCTGATGTAATGTTAAACTATCTTCCCCCTTAGAAATGTACTAATTTAGGGTATAAAAGCCACGGTAAAAAATAAAGCATTGCCAGACTCTGCCAGACCCTGCAAACACCCCCGTCTGGTCATTCTCTCTCTCTCTCTCCCTCGCAGACTTGGCCCTATCAAGGCTGGTCTCACGTGTCTTCTCTCTCTCGCTGACGCCGTTCATCCTGAGGGTATCTCCTGGATTCTGCTGAGGCTGGACCCCGGGACTCCTTGGAAGGAAAGTTATGACCAACCTAGAGAGCATATTAAAAGCAGAGACATTACTTTGCCAACAAAAGTCTGTCTAGTCAAGGCTATGGTTTTTCCGGTGGTCATGTATGGATGTGAGAGTTGGACTGTGAAGAAAGCTGAGTGCTGAAAAATTGATGCTTTTGAACTGTGGTGTTGGAGAAGACTCTTGAGAGTCCCTTGGACTGCGAGGAGATCCAACCAGTCCATCCTAAAGGAGATCAGTCCTGGGTGTTCATTGGAAGGACTGATGCTGAAGACCTGAAACTCCAGTACTTTGGCCACCTGATGTAAAGAGTTGACTCATTGGAAAAGACCCTGATGCTGGGAGGGATTGGGGGCAGGAGGAGAAGGGGACGACAGAGGATGAGATGGTTGGATGGCATCACAGTCTTGATGGGCATGGGTTTGGGTATACTCCGGGAGTTGGTGATGGACAGGGAGGCCTGGCGTGCTGCGATTCATGGGGTCGCAATGAGTCGGACACGACTGAGCGACTGAACTGAACCTACCTGAACTGAATGTGTTGTATTCTTGACTGTGATTAGAGTCATGCCATGAAATATATTTTAGCTATTAAAAATAATAAAAGCAAAAATGATATTAGTGAAATGAAAGCAAATGTCAGTAATCATCAGCTGAGAGAATGTTTTAGACAGGGATTTAAGGCAAGTCCTTAAGTCCTGTCAAGATACTAAGTCAAGGAGATTAAAGTAATTAACTGCTTCTCTTTTTAGCATTCTTAATCATTCTTGGCTTATAATAAGCACAGCATAAATATTAGCTGACTGAGTAAAGTGGGCAAAAAATTAGTATTAAGTTAACTTCTCATCTTTAAATATCACTCTGTATAGCCACCTCACTAATTATATATGTGAGCAATAAAAATAGCTGCATTTAATTTTTATCCTAGTATAATTCAGGATGTTGAGTCTAAGAATTTTGTCAATTTCTGTTTCTGTAATCTTAAAGTTTTTCTAGAAGCAAGTAGAATTTGAACATGACTTTGAAATATGACTTTTTATTGTAACCTTGAAGGATGACTTGGAAATCTATGAAACATGCAAGTGAAACCTCCAATGAGCTTTGAGCTTTGTTACTACTGCCGCAGTTGGCTAGAACGAATGGTTGGGGTCATTCTCTCACTTGTATAAAACTATTGAGACAGCTGCAGGCTGAGAACTTCATTGTTGTAATATCATTTAATCACTAAAAGTATGCTATAACATAGGCACAGAAAAGTCTAAGAGGATTAGAAGGATTAGGATGCTGTCTTATGTTCTTACCTCAAAAAGTGTTAATGAGATGCAGTGCCTTGTTAGGATAGTTAATTTATACTTATTTTGCCTGTTTTCAAGGTAATCAGAGTGTTCAGGAATGATAAGACCTAAATTTAGAGTTAATAAGCATTTTATTAGAATCTCATATTAGCCACGTGGATTGTATGACCTTGCACAACTATGTGTGTGAGTGTGTGTGTGTGTGTGTGTGTGTGTCTGTGTGTGTGTTGAGAGAGAGAGAGAATCTGCTATACTTAATACATATACTATATGTATATTATATATAACATTATATATATTTAAAATTTTACTATAATAATGACAACAGTATTTCACATGGCTTCTCTGCGAGGTTAAATTAGGAAAACTATCTATCTATAGTTTCTTGCTGTCTCACTTTAGATAGACTGTCACATAATAGGTAAAGAGTGAAGATTAGTTTCAATTACTCCACTGCTGTGTGCTCAGCAGTAAAGAATCCATTTGCCAAAGCAGGAGATGTGGGTTCAATCCCTGATCTGGGAAGATCTTCTAGAGAAGGAAATGGGAACCCACTCCAGTTTCCTTGCCTGGAGAATCTTATGGACAAGGAAGCCTGACGGGCTACAGTCCACTGGGTCACAGAGTTGGACACGGGTTAATGATGAAACAACAACAGAAACAATTCCAGTGCTCTTGCTCATCCCTAGCTAATAATCAGAACAATGTCACTAAATTTTTTAAAATAATAGTTATCATTTATATAATGATTGTGATGTGAAATCAATATTCTTAACCCTTTACATATAATTCATTTAATCGTCACACAAAAGTATACTAACAACATTTCACAGCCGTTTCTGTCCCTGCCATCTTTCTCTTACAGTTGAAGGAGCTAAAGCAGAGAGCTGGAGAGCTAAGATGTGATGAAAACAGGATTGGAGCCCAGGCTGCTGCCTCCAAAATTTCGAGACAGATTGGCTGTGTAAGCTAGATTCTCATTGATTCTGTATGTTGCATGGGGACACTGAAGCTTAATGTTCCGAGTCACTCCACAAGGAGTTGACAGGTATCATTCAAATTCATGTATGTGTGAAGTCACAGTCCATGAGGACAGCCACGAAGGTGGTTAGAGATTTATTAGTGTGGCCTCTGGGAGACAGGCTGTGGTGCAGACTTGCTGAAGGCAGGGCAGAATGATGCAGTTATTTCCTGAAAACACAGTCCATTATTCTCAAGGACTCACAGTGAGCATCCCTTTCAATAGCCTAAGAATGGTTTCCCTGGTGGATCAGCCCTTAAAGAATCTGCCCACAATGCAGGAGAATGCCTACAATTCAGGAGACCTGGGCTTGATCCCTGATCAGGAAGAGTCCCTGGTGAAAAAAACAGCAACCCATTCTAGTATTCTTACCTGGGAAATCTAACGGACAGAGGAGGAGGGCGGGGCCACAGTCCACGTGGTTGCAAAGAGTCGAATACGATTTAGTAACTAAATCACCTCTACCACCACCACCACCGTGCGTGTAGAGAAACTTGAGCGAGAAGGGACGCACGAGGGGAAAAGTCAGAGGACAGTGAATCTTGGGTTCTTACTTTCAATGGGAATGACCAAAAAGATTCAATCAAACTGAAGTGATTCATTATTTTCTTTTTTCATAAGTATATAGCAAAACAATGTTAGAACAGAAAATAAATTAATTGGAACTATCAGGTAGCCAGTTATGTTTCAGTTTATTTCGGTTTAAAAAAAAAAAAGCTTATTTAAACAATGTGAGTGTATCAGATCCCTATAGAAGCTATAGTAGAATGACACAGGTCGATTTGTTTGTGGGTAATATGCTAATGCATAAGATTTTGTAACTATTTGGCACATCAGTGGTCTCAGATCCATAAAAGTCTATTTTTGCATCAATGAAGCCAAAAGCCAATCTGGTAAACACAGAAGCTACTTACCAAAGAAGGAGACATTTTCCTGTTACCTAGATGAATAATTTCACCAGTAGAACCAAGGACTTTTATATACATTCTCAAGTCATTAGGCACCTAATAACTGAAGATTCCAAACGTGTTCATTTCCAAGATATCCCTAGGGAATAAGTAGGAGGTTATTGTGAATTATTACTTTGAAACAACTTCATGATTATAATAGCAATTCTGTTAGTGTTAGTTTGAAGAGGCAATTTTTACTCTCAGTAATATTGTGGTTGTTTTTTCCTGACACTTGAAATCCCACTAGAGTCCTACACTCTAATACTGTAGAGGTTAGTTCAAATAATTCATATATTTTAAAATGTAGCTCTCATTTAAATTATTTCAAAAACCACATGGAATTTCCTAAAAATGCTACTTGATATCCTCAGCACTGAAATGTAATATTTTTTATTGAACTGAAGGGTGAGACCAGCGAAGGCTACTATAGAACATGTTATCAGTAGGTGCTTCCTGAGAAGATGAAAGGACTTTATTTTTAAAAATTATCTGTCTACCTATCTGCTTACTTTTGGCTGTGCAGGGTCTTCCTTGCTGTGCATGGGCTTTCTGTAGTTGCAGAGAGTGGGGCTACTTTCTGTTGCAGACCACGGGCTCTAGAACTTGGGCTCTAATATCACAGGTTCAGCAGTTGCAGTGCACGGCTTAGATGCCCTTTGGCCTGTGGTTATCTTCCTGGACCAGGGATTGAACCCATGTCCTCTGCATTGGAAGGTAGACTCTTAACCACTGGACCACCAGGGAAGTCCCACAAGGACTTTTAAATAAGAGTCTTATGCTTGAGAGCATCAAAAGGAGGCAAAACCATCCCAGTTAGTAAATACAGTTTTTCATCATCAACTTGATTGTTCTTATGTGCGTTTTGTATGACAGATTCACTAAAACAGTGATATTTCAGCTGCTCTAAGAAAAAAAACTTGCAGAACTTTTGGTAATTACACAGTACTAGAGTATCCAAACTGGAAATCTGCATGGCTACAAACACAGAGCTGTCTTCCATTCACAGCATTTGCCAAATTTCAAATTGCTTGGAGTGGGGGGTTAAAGATATGTCAAAAAGCTCTGAAATACAAGAGTATTACTTTTGTGCTGAAGAGACTAAGAAAGCTCAAGTACATATATGAAAATCCTAGGTCACTATGCCCTAGTAAGAGGGGTGAACTGGAGATACAGTGCATATTGCCAAAACCAAAAGAATCAGTGTTCTATTGAATGGAGCTGATCACTCTTAACAGCATCAGAAAAATAACGGAAGCTTCATTGATTTGAGAAATCCTGTAGAACATCTTTGTAGTCTGTATGGCATGTAATAAACAAATTACTAAGCATGATAACAGGAAAGATTTTATGCCCATACTAGGGAAAATGCCAAAAGCAAATGCACATTGAACCAAAATTGGAGTTAGCAAGCAAGAATTTAAAAATAATTCTAAAAACATCCTAGAGAAAATTAAAAAAAAAAAAAAAAGAAAGAAAATGACAAAAGTTGGGAGACATTCCGCAAATGATTGGAAACCTTAGAAAATAAAATAGAATTGAAAAATACATCTAAATTAGCAACTTATTGAATGGATTTATTGATACATTGAATTTTTAAAAGCAGAGAATTGGATGAAAAGTGGCAAGGGCAAAAAGGTTTGTTAAGGATCTTTGGTTTAGAACTTGTAACTAATGGGGTAAAGGAGGTCATCAGGAAAATATATGTTCAATTCAGTTCAGTCGCTCAGTCGTGTCTGACTCTTTGCGACCCCATGAATTGCAGCATGACAGGCCTCCCTGTCCATCACCAGCTCCCGGAGTCCACCCAAACCCATGCCCATCAAGTCTGTGATGCCATCGAACCATCTCATCCTCTGTCGTCCCCTTCTCCTCCTGCCCCCAATCCGTCCCAGCATCAGGGTCTTTTCCAATGAGTCAACTCTTCGCATCAGGTGGCCAAAGTACTGGAGTTTCAGCTTCAGCATCAGTCCTTCCAATGAACACCCAGGACTGATCTCCTTTAGGATGGACATGGTTGGATCTCCTTGCAGTCCAAGGGACTCTCAAGAGTCTTCTCCAATACCACAGTTCAAAAGCAGCAATTTTTTGGTGCTCAGATTTCTTCTCAGTCCAACTCTCATATCAAACTAGTCAATTCTAGAGGAATTAACTCTGAATATTCATTGGAAGGACTGATGCTGAAGCTGAAGCTCCAATACTTTGGCCATCTGATGCAAAGAGACAACTCATTGGAAAAGATGCCTTGATGCTGGGAAAGATTGAGGGCAAGAGGAAAAGGGGGCGACAGAGGATGAGATGGTTGGATGGCATCACTGATTCAATGGATATGAGTTTGAGCAATAGGGAGATAATGAAGGACAGGGAAGTGTGCTGCAGTTCATGGGTCACAAAGAGACGGACTTAGCCACTGAGTAACAGCAACTCTCCTACACACACACCACTGAAGGCATGATTGAGCTCTAGCAGGAGAGACGGGGAGAGAAGGCCTGAATCTGGGATAGGAACCTTTGCTTACACCTTGGGGACTTTTCTCAAAGAATAACAATCAAATTTATTCACTCAATTTATTCAAGCAATTAGTATATCAAGTTTCGTGGAAGAGATATGCTAAGCCTTTTACAAAAATGTATAGAGAATATTCAAATAAATTTATAATCTAATTATAGTTATTAGAAAAGTATAATATAAAGATGGACAATCTCAGCTTAATACATTCTCATACCTGAACTAACAGACACACACACAACAACAACAACAAAAAGAATGAATGTATTAAATGGCTAGCAGAACAATAGCAATTATAGAGGAAGGGGGTAATTTAGGAAGATTTCAGAGTTGAGTTGGGCTGATGTCTCTTAAAATAAGTGTGTGAGTGGTGAACATTCTTGTTCGAATTTCTTGCTTGAACAGAAGTGATAGATGAACATGCCTCTTACCTCTAGAGTTCCTGAATAGGAAGATGAGTTTAGTTTCTTTTCTTCTGACTGAAAAATCTGAATATAAATTATGACTGCTGTTTTTATATACCCTATGTTGACATGCATCACTTTAAATATTATTACATAATATTTATCATCCCATAATACTGATTGGTCAACATGTCAATTTTATTTTCAGATAAAATGGCCTAAATATGCGAATGTCCAAAGTAAACAGCAGCAGGGAAATCATCACTTTCAAAATTAAATACATGTCAATGTTTGGCAGAAACCAACAAAATTTTGTAAAGCTATTATACTTCAATTAAAAAATAAAGAAATTTAAAAAATTAATGGTAGTTACACCTAAAAATTTCTTAGGTGGCTTGCAAATAATTTACTTGTGCAGCCAAATTACTTTCACATTGAAAATGATTAAAAACAGAATTGAGAGATGAGAAGCAAAAGAGATCAGCCAGAATAAGGAAATGACTGATAGAACTGAATATAAATTCATATTTTGCATTTTTTATTGTTTAATTGAAGACACATTCTTACATTATAAACACATGAGCTTAAATATAAAAAATATATGATAACCCATGATAGATAAAAGAGACTGAAGAGATTTATTTTCTTAAAAATATATTTAATATTAATGAAAAATATATTTCACTATATTTTCACAGGTCTTATCAATAATAGGTTTTGTTTTTATAAGGAACTTGCAAAATAAAAGGCCATAGCATCCTGTTTATACATAAGGAAACAAAATTCAAAAAGTGAAATAATGGTATTTCTGATTGAATCATTCCCACAGATGAAATATGAAGAGATGGAAGCAGAAGACAATGTATCCACAGTGATACAACTTGTTCTCCTGTTGTTTTCTGACCTTCCAAACCTCCAAGGGTTGCTATTTGGGGTGTTCTCCATCATACATCATTACCTTAACTGGAAATAGTCTCATGATAATACTAACTAGGCTTGACCCTGCACTGCAGAAACCCATGTATTTCTTCCTGGCAAATTTTTCCTCCTTGGAAATCTGTTACGTGTCCATCACTCTCCCTAGGATTCTGGTGAACCTTTGGACTCAGGACAGAAGAATATCTATCCTGGACTGTGCCACGCAAATGTGCTTCTTCCTTATCCTCGGAACCACTGCGTGCTTCCTCCTGGTGGTGATGGCCTATGACCGCTGTGTGGCCTTCTGTGACTCTCTGCACTATCCCCTGGTCATGACCCCAAAGGTGTGCCTCCAGCTGGCTGTGGGCTCCTGGGTCAGTGGAATCCCAGTGCAGATAGGGCAAATGTGCCAGATCTTCTCTCCGCGTTTCTGTCATTCGAACCAGATTAACCACTTCTTCTGTGACATTCTCCCAATTCTGAAGCTGGCCTGCAGAGACACTTTGGCACATGAGCTCTCAGTCTGTGTAGTAGTTCTGCCAGTTGCTGCAGTGCCTTTTATGTTAATACTTCCCTCTTACGGTACAATCATCTGCACCATTCTGAGGTTGCCAACAGCCAGAAGAGCCAAAGCCTTCTCCACCTGTTCTTCTCACCTGTTGGTTGTGCTTTTATTCTTTGGATCTGCTACTATTACCTACTTAAGGCCCAAATCCAGTCATTCTGCAGGAACTGAAAGACTGCTCTCCTTGTTCTATACCATAGTGACTCCGATGATCAATCCCATGATATACAGCCTTCAGAACAAGGATGTGATTGCAGCACTGAGGAAATTGCTACTTAAAATATAGATTGGAGGCAGGTGATGGGATGACAGAGGATGGGATGGTTGGATGGCATCACCGACTCAATGGACACGAATTTGAGCAAACTCTGGGAGTTGGTGATGGACAGGGAGGCCTGGCTTGCTGCAGTCCATGGGGTCACAAAGAATTGGACACCACTGAGTGACTGAAAACATATAAATATAGTGTGATGAATATATTTATGAATGTTTTAGCTGTTTGTCACACAGTTATCAGAGAAAGATTTTAAATATCTATATTTTCCCCTCAAAAACTTAACTATTTCTAGCTTATAAGATAATTTTAGATACTTTAAAATAACCCACAGTTGACTGTGCTTAAATATTTTTTTGGCTTCCCTGGTGGCTCAGATGGTAAAGAATCTGCCTGCAATGCGAGAGACCTGGGTTTGATCCCTGGTTTGGGAAGATCCCCTGGAGGAGGGAATGGCTCCATTCCATTTTTGCCTGGAGAATCCCCACAGACAGAGGTGCCTGGCAGGATATTTAGTCAAAGTGACTTCAATATTTCATACCTAAATAAACCTGTATTGTGAATAAAGAACAATGTTCATGACATACTTTATGATAAAACAAAATAGAATTCAAGCTCTTAAGACTTTTGGCTTAAATATACCTTAAAACATGCAAGATTCCTTACCTAAATCACAGCTTCTATTTTTTCCACTCCTATTGTTGGCATTTTTTGATTCAGTTGCATGGAAACTGACCAGTAGCAGTTAAGTAATGACTATTTGAAGTAGGAATTGAACAAGTGAATGAACAAAATGCATATTACCTTGCCCTATGTCAGACTTCTGGCAAAATCTAGAAACTCCAAAGAATCATTAGACACTAGGAATATGTTTGCTTAGCCCACTGTACCTTCATGAAAAATTAACTCAATCATCATAACAAAAGAAAATCTTTCATGTACTGAGTACTCTTCCTAACTGCATGTTGTAGAAGAATCTCCCTGTTTGTCTCAACCCTTTTACTTTGTACATATTTCTATATTCTATGTAGCAATTTTGACCCCAATATAATCTGTTTTGAATTATTTCATCACTGCCTTCCAAACTACCCCAATGCTTATTCATATTTAAAAAATCAAATATATGCATTTTTAATGTGAAGACAATGTTAGAAGTTCTTTTCAGAATTACACAAAGCTTCCACAATTGCATTTACATTAGTGTGCCTTGCCTAATCCTCTATATTTTTAACCTTCTCTAAGTGAGATAATATTTAAACCTTTGAGCTGATATTCACCAGGAAAATGAGCATCTGTCAATAGAATCATTAACAGGTATCCTCCCAATTCCATTCAGATGGCATGGTGGTAAAGAATCTGCCTGCCAATGCAGGAGATCCAAGAGACACGAGTTCAATCCCTGGGTCAGGAAGATCCCCTGGAACAGGAAATGGCAACCCACTCCAGTATTCTTGCCTGGAAATTCCATGAACAGAGGGGCCTGGTGGGCTACAGTCCAAGCAGACACAAAGACTCAGACATGACTGAGTGACTGAGCACAAACACACATAAACACAATCAGCAACTCATTTGGAGAATACTTCTGCTGACAGTTCTTTTGACAGTTATGCTCGCTGTTTTGTCGATTTACTTATAATTGTGCACATGTGCTTAAGGCAATGTTAGCTCTTGTTGTGAAGCTAGTTATATTTCACTTCTCAGTCCATTTGCTTCCTTTAATATCTAGGCAGTAAATATGAGGTACTAGGTTTAGTTATTTATGCATTTTATTCATAGTGTCTAAATGCATATATACCTTCTAATTAAATGTTTAGTATGTTTATATACTTTTATATATAGTCCATAATGTAATCTAGGATGAGAATTATAATAGTGATGATAAGGATGATGATAGTAGTTTTGTTTTGGAAATTTAGGAAAGCAAGAATCACAGTGTCAAGGAAATAGTGCCGTTCCCTAAATTCACAAATTGTCATGTGTAAAGCAAGTGATTCAACTATATATATACATGTACCTTTTCTGTTTCAAACTCTTCCCCCATTTACACTGTTACATAATATTGAGCAGCATTCCCTGTGCAGTACGTAGGTCTTCATTCAACATCCATTTTAAATATAGCAGTGTGTTCCTCACATCTTTTCTTTTTCTTTTTTAATTCTGCATGTAAATGATATCACACAATATTCCTCCTTCTATGTCTGACTTCACTCAGTATGACAATCTCTAGGTCCATTCATGTTGCAAATGACATCACTTCATTCTTTTTAGCAGCTGAATAATATCAGGTTTTAATACTTTATTTTATTTTATTTTTTTCCATTTATTTTTATTAGTTGGAGGCTAATTACTTTACATCATTACAGTAGTTTTTGTCATACATTGAAATGAATTAGCCATGGATTTACATGTATTCCCCATCCCGGTCCCCCCTCCCACCTCCCTCTCCACCCGATCCATGGAATATTACTCAGCCATTAAAAAGAATTCATTTGAATCAGTTCTAATGAGATGGATGAAACTGGAGCCCATTATACAGAGTGAAGTAAGCCAGAAAGATAACGACCATTACAGTATACTAACACATATATATGGAATTTAGAAAGATGGTAACGATAATCCTATATGCAAAACAGAAAAAGAGACTCAGATGTATAGAACAGACTTGTGGACTCTGGGAGAAGGCGAGGGTAGGATGTTTCAAGAGAACAGCATTGAAACATGTATATTATCTAGGGTGAAACAGGTTTTAATACTTTTAATGTGTGTGTTATGACTGACATTTTGGATGTTCCAAGGGAAGTGTGCTTTTATTTTCTGTGCATGCATTCAACACAACTTCATCCAATTTCTGTACTTCTGTGGATGTAGACACATCCAACTTCTGTGATGTTGGAGAAGACTCTTGAGAGTCCCTTGGACTGCAAGGAGATCCAACCAGTCCATCCTAAAGGAGATCAGTCCTGGGTGTTCATTGGAAGAACTGATGCTGAAGCTGAAACTCCAATACTTTGGCCACCTCATGCGAAGAGTTGACTCATTGGAAAAGACCCTGATGCTGGGAGGGATTAGGGGCAGGAGGAGAAGGGGACAACAGAGGATGAGATGGCTGGATGGCATCACCGACTCGATGGACATGAGTTTGAGTAAACTCCGGGAGTTGGTGATGGACAGGGAGGCCTGGTGTGCTGCAATTCATGGGGTCACAAAGAATCGGACATGACTGAGCGACTAAACTGAACTGAACTATGGATGTAGACAGCTGTGAATATAGACACATTCCATAGGCATTTTGCAAGAATTTAATATATCCACAATGTCAATGGAAAAAATAGTAAGAAAGGCCCTGGAATGACCTCTTGATATTTCAAAAAAAAAAAAAAAAGAATTGTGTGTTTCTGTAAGTGTGACTTTCATAATTATGATATTCCACAGCTAGGAATTTGATGATCTGAAAGCAGTTATCAGACACATCTCTTACATTTTAAATAATGTTTCATTTTGTAATCAATTTTGTTGTTGTATAATTCTGGCATGTAAAACATTGTTAAACCTGCATGTTTTGAACTTTTCTTATAACTTGGTTCATAACAAGTATGACCCCTTCATCATTACTTGAAATAGTAGCCCAAAAATAAAAATGATTTCAAAAGACATTGTTAATAATACCTGTATCTGTACTGATCTGTACTTATCTTCAATCTAATTTTTGTTTTGAATATTCATACAGTCCTAATAAGCTCCTACATCTAAAATTCTATCATTAAGATAAAGTCAGCAAAATGTTTTTGAAAGGTCTCTAAAGGAGGAGTAAGTTGTGCTAACCGTCTTTACAAATATCAAGTGAAAGTGAAAGTCACTCAGTTGTGTCCTACTCTTTGTGACCCCATACAGTCCATGGAATTCTCCAGACCAGAATACTGGAGTGGGTAGCCTTTCCCTTCTCCAGGGGATCTTCCCAACCCAGGGATCAAACCCAGGTCTCCCTCATTGCAGGCAGATTCTTTACCAGCTGAGTCACAAGGGAAGCCCAAGAATATTGGAGTGAGTAGCCCTATCCCTTCTCCAGTGATTCTTCCTGACCCAGGAATCAAGCCAAGGTCTCCTTCATTGCAGGCGGATTCTTTACCAAATGAGGTATCAGGGAAGCCCAAAGAGAAAATACAAGCTAAAAGGGAAAATATTTGAAAGTCATACCTTTCAAATAAGAAATATACAGAAAGATTATGCAAGGAACTCTCAAAATCAACAGGAAGAAAAGAAGCAATCTAACATCAGTGTACAAGATTTTTCTTTTTTCCTTCATTGGAGTATCATTGCTATTCAATATTGTGCTAGTTTTTACTGTATAATGAAGTGAATTAGCTATATGTATGCATACATCTCCTCCCTCTGACCCCTGACACCCCATCGTCTAGGTCACCTCAGAGCACTGAGTTGAGTTTCCTGTGCTTTATAGCAGGTTCCTACTAGCTCTCTGGCCATCATCAAAACATCTCCAAACAGAGATGGTATGGAGAGAAGGTATGGAGAAAAGGGAATCCTCTTGCACTGTTGGTGGGAACTTAAACTGACATAGCCACTGTTCAGACCAGTATGAAGCTTCCTTAAGAAACTAAAAAAGAAGACCTGCCATTGACCAAAGAACCCCACTACTGGGCATATACCCTGAGAAAACCATGATTCAAAAGACACATGGACCCCAGTGTTCCCTGCAGCACTATTTACAACATCCAGGACATGGAAGTAGTCTAAATGTCCACCAAATGTACAAAACTCCTGGCTGGAACATAAGTGTCAGATATACCTGCTTCTTATCTCTTGGGTGTTCCTAGACAGAAAGATCAGTTTAATGATTCTTTTCTCCAAGTTGGAAAATCTGAATAAACCTTATGACTACTGGAACTTCCTTGGTGGTGGTCCAGTGGTTAAGTTTCCCTGATTCCACAACAGGGGGTCTGGATTTGATCCCTAGTCTGGGAACTAGGATCCCACATGCCTTGTGGCCAAACTAAAATAAATAAATGAATAAAAACAGAAATTATATATATTAAAAAAACTATGACTGTTGCTTTTATAGACATTATATTGAAATACACACTTTTAAAAAATAAATAGTATCCCATAATACTCAATGACTAGCTCATTGATTTGGATTTATAGTAGAAGAGCTAAATATTCATAACGTCAAAGACAAACAAGATTTGGAAATACCACTGGAAGATCATCATTTTAAAAATTATCTGTCTGTACCCCCAAAACAATTTTAAGTGGCTTACAAAATATTTACAGGAACAATAAAATTAGTTTTCTGAATGGATAATAGTGGAAAACAGAATAGAGAGGTGAAAAGAGCACGTCAGTGGAAAACATGAAATCATTGTTACAGTTGAACATAATTTTCCATTTGAATTTTTAAGTGTTTAAATGAATAGCAAAATTGCAATCACATGTTTTTATAATCAAGGCAATAAAATAATATATTGTAGAGAAAACAGAGTGAAGTTTTTTTCTTACAGATAGGTTTAATGATAAATAAAAGTATACTCCTCTGTATTTTTGGAGCACCTGGCATTATAAGTTTGATTTTTATAGGGAAATGAAAAGTAAGAAGACGTATAATCTAGTTTATACACAAAAAACAAGTCAGTAAAAATGAAATGACAGTGCCTCTGGTTAAATATTCCCACAGATGAAATATGAAGAGATGGAATCAGAAGACAACACAGGATATAATTTGCACTACTGGGATTTTCTGATCTTCCAAACCTCCAAGGGTTATTATTTGGGGTGTTCACCATCACTTACATCCTTATTTTAATTGGAAATGCCCTCTTCATAATACTAACTAGGCTTGACCCAGCACTGCAGAAACCCATGTATTTTTTTCCTGGCAAATTTTCCTCCTTGGAAATCTGTTATGTGTCTGTCACTCTCCCTAGGATTTTGGTGAACCTTTGGACTCAGGACAGAAGGATATCTATACTGGACTGTGCCACCCAAATGTGCTTCTTCCTTATCCTCGGAGCCACTGCGTGCTTCCTCCTGGCGGTGATGGCCTATGACCGCTGTGTGGCCCTCTGTGTCCCTCGGCACTATCCCCTGGTCATGACCCCAAAGGTGCGCCTCCAGCTGGCTGTGGGCTCCTGGGTCAGTGGAATTCCAGTGCAGGTAGGGCAAACATGCCAGATCTCTGAGTTTCTGTCATTTGAAATAGCTTAATCACTTCTTCTGTGACATTCCCCCCCTATTCTGAAGCTGGCCTGCAGAGACACTTTTGCCCACGAACTGTCAGTCTATGCAGTAGCTCTGTTGTCTGTTGTTGTACCTTTTATGCTGATCCTTGCCTCTTACAGCAAAATCATTTCCAGTATTCTGAGGTCGCCAACAGCCAGAGGAAGAGCCAAAGCCACGTGTTCCTTTCCTGGTGGTTGTGCTTTCATTCTTTGGATCTGCCATTACCTACTTAAGGCCCAAATCCAGTCATTCTGCAGGAACTGACAAACCCCTCTCTGTGCTCCGCACCATAGCGACTCCAACGTTCCATGATATACAGCCTTTGGAACAAGGATGTGATTGCAACACTGAGAAAATCATTACTGAAAAAAGTAGTGTGATGAGTTTATTTTAAAATGCTTTAAATACTGGCCACAGGGTTATCAGATAAATTTTTAAAGATGTCTACATTTCCTAGTTTTGAAGTTAACCACTTCTTTTAGTACTGTAATTTTCAGTTCAGTTCAGTTGCTCAGTCATATCTGACTCTTTGAGACCCCATGGACTGCAATATGCCAGGCTTCCTTGTACATCCAACTCCCGGAGTTTGCTCAAACTCATGTCCATCAAGTCCATGATGCCATCCAACCATCTCCTCCTCTGTTGTCTCCTTCTCCTCTAGTCTTCTATCTTCCCCAGCATCAAGGTCTTTTCAAATGAGTCTGTTCTTTGCATCAGGTAGGCAAAGTATTGTAGTTTCAGCTTCAGCATCAGTCCTTCCAATGAACACCCAGGACTGATCTCCTTTAGGATGGACTGGTTGGATCTCCTTGCAGTCCAAGGGACTCTCAGCAGTCTCCTCCAACACCACAGATCAGCCGTAATTATTCCTGTATCCCTTCCCTCCCCTCCCCCTCCCCCACTCCAGGTCGTCACCTGAGGCTGGGCTCCCTGAGCTACACAGCAGCTTTCCACCAGCTATCTGACCCACGCCTGATGGTGTATGCATGTTGATGCTACTTTCTCCATTCATCTTCCCTGTGTAAGTCCATTCCCTACATCCGTGTGTCCATTCCTTTCCTACAAATAGGTTCATCAGTATCATTTTTTTTAGATTCCATATATATGCATTACTTAATAAAGAAGATTTTACAAAATCGTGGAACACTGCTGTCCCAGGAGTTCGATCACTGGTTTTTAATCTCTTTACCAGATGTAGAGCAAGTCATTTAGCTACTATTTTTCCTTTCATTCTTTTAAAGAACAAAATTAAAATGAGTATGAAGCTTATTAAAAAGCACATGGCTAGCCATACCATAAATAAAATAAATGTGTTTTATTTTCACAAAATAAGTGTGAAATAAATAAATGTGTTTTCTTACACAGGCCTGAATATGATTCTAAAGAAGAAAATACACATTCATGTTTCACAGTGTTTGGTGGTGGTAGATAGTACCTTTTTAGTGGCTTTTCAGCTGGTGCAGAAGCTCTTTTATGGTAGGAAATGTTTCTCAGAAATGCAGGTTTTGGTATATTAATGTGTGTGTTATGACTGAGCACTTCGATGTTTAAACAGTGCTTTCCTCTGCTGTGTATGTATTCAACACAACTTCATCTGATATATGAACATCTGTGACTACAGACACACTTCATTAGTACTTTGCAAAGATTTAATATACTCATGGTATCAATGCAAGAGCAGTTAAAGAGGTCTTATTTTAAAGAAAAGCATTCCATGCTTCTGTAGGTGTGGATTTCATAATTAAAAATCCTATAGCTAGATATTTGACAGCACTTTTGCATGAATATCTACTGTTAAAAAAAAGTGTTTCATTTTATCATCCAGTTTGTTGCTACTCCTATATAATTTTAACATTAAAAAGCATCATTGAACATGCAGGCTTTGCAGGTTTTATTTACAATTTGGCTAACAGAGAGTATGACCCCATCATCATTATTTGAAATATCTGTAAAACCAAACTTGGGAAAACTATTTTCACAGTTTATGATTCAGTTCATTTCAGTTCAGTTGCTCAGTCGTGTCCGACTCTTTGCGACCCCATAGACTGCAGCACGCCAGACTTCTCTGCCCATCACCAACTCCCAGAGCTTATTTAAACTCATGTCCATCGAGTCAGTTATGCAATCCAACCATCTCATCCTCTGTCATCCCCTTCTCCTCCTGCCTTAAATCTTTCCCAGCAGCAGGGTCTTTTCAAATGAGTTGACTCTTCGGATCAGGTGGCCAAAGTATTGGAGTTTCAGCTTCAGCATCAGTCCTTCCAATGAATATTCAGGACTGATTTCCTTTAGGATTCACTGGTTTGATCTCCTTGCAGTCCAAGGAACTCTCAAGAGTCTTATCCAACACCATAGTTCAAAAGCACCAATTCTTTGAGGCTCAGCTTTCTTAATAGTCCAACCCTCACATCCATACATGACCACTGAAAAAACCATAGCCTTGACTAGATGGACCTTTGTTGGCAAAGTAATGTTTCTGCTTTTTAATATGCTATCTAGGTTGGCCATAACTTTTCTTCCAAGGAGCAAGCATCTTTTAATTTCATGGCTGCAGTCACCATCTGCAATGATTTTATTTCCCCATCTATTTGCCATGAAGTGATGGGACTGGATGATCTTAATGATCTTAATTTTCTGAATGTTAAGATTTAAGGCAACATTTTCACTCTCCTCTTTCACATTCATGGTAGCTTCAAGTAAATGTATGGCAAAACCAATACAATGTTGTAAAGTAAAATAAATAAATAATTTAAATTAAAAAAAATTTTTAAAAGAGGCTCTATAGTTCTTCACTTTCTGCTATAAGAGTGGTATCATCTGAGTATCTGAGGCTATTGATATTTCTTTCAGCAATCTTGATTTCAGCTTGTGCTTCATCCAGCCCAGCATTTCTTATGATGTACTCTGCATAAAAGTTAAATAAGGGTGGCAACAGTATATAGCCTTGACATACTCATTCCCCAATTTGCAACCAGTCTGTTATTTCATGCCCAGGTCTAATTGTTGTTTTTGTCCTGCATACAGGTTTCTCAAAAGGCAGGTCAGGTGGTCTGGTATTCCCATCTCTTTAAGAATGTTCCACAATGTGTTTTGATCTGCACAGTCAAAGGCTTTGGCATAGTCAAAAAAGCATACGTCAGATTTTTTTCTAGAACTCCCTTGCTTTTTCAATGATCCAATGGATGTTGCCAATTTGATCTCTGGTTCCTCTGCCTTTTCTAAATCCAGGTTGAACACCTGGAAGTTTATGGCTCATGTACTCCTGAAGCCTGTCTTGGAGAATTTAGAAGATTACTTTGCTAACATGTTAGATGAGAGCAATTGTGCAGTAGTTTGAGCAATCTTTACCATTGCCTTTCTTTGGGGTTGGAATGAAAACTGACCTTTTCCAGTCCTGTGGCCACTGCTGAGTTTTCCAAATTTGCTGGTGTATTGAGTGCAGCACTTTCACAGCATCATCTTTTAGGATTTGAAATAGCTCAACTGGAATTCCATCACCTCCACTAGCTTTGTTTGTAGTGATGCTTCCTAAGGCCCACTTGACTTTGCATTCCAGGATGCCTGGCTCTAGGTAAGTGATCACACCATCGTGGTTACCCAGGTCATGAAGGTCTTTTTTGTACAGTTCTTCTGTGTATTTGTGCCACCTTTTCGTCATATGCTCTGCTTCTGGTTAACACTGACCTATAGTTATGTTTCGATCTATCTTTCCTTTGAATGTTCAGCCAATCATGATAATAAGTTCCTATGACTAAAATTTTATCATTAAGATTAAATTAGTTAAATATTTATAAATAGCCTTTAAGGAAGAATGGGTTGTCCTCTAGTCTGGAAAGGATCACTTTATGGTATTTGAAATATAGCACAACTTTAACAGTATTGTGCATGTATCATCCAAACAACTGTGACACAATAGACATGTTTTAACATTAAATTTTACTGTCATCATCTGTGTGTTCCTGTATGCAAACTGTATCGATTAGGTGTATGAGAGTGTCTGTGACAAACAAGTAACTCAGGAACGACAAAGACCTCCTGCCAGCATCTAACTGAGATTATTTTTCAACCCACAGGCTGACCTTGGCAGTCTAGTTGTCAAAGGTAATTGATTGTTAAATGAGAATAAACAGTCCTCTTTAGACTGGTTCAGGGGAATAGCCATGTATAATACCATAGAGATGCTTTCATTTTATTTGATAGCATTTGATAGCATTTTAAAATATATTCTATAATATTTTAAATTTGCATGCAAATTAAAATGCACTTTTTTTTGGTAAACTTTTTGAGAAGTCTGACAAATCCACAGAGTTACATTACCAAAATCATGATCAAAATACAGAACAGCATGATGAATCTCCAAAATTCTCATGTTTCGTCTCTTTAGTTAATACCCTACCAATTTACTACCAGCCAACCAGTCCTCTGAGCATATGACTTTTTCAAAATGTCATATAAATGGAATCATAAAGCCTTTTAAGTCTGAATTTTCACTTTGCATAAAGCATTTAGCATATTGCTGCCACATCAATATGGTTTGTTTATTTATATTTCTTAGCAGTGTCTCACACTATGTAAAGTACCAGAGCTTGTTTACTCATTCCTTGGGTGAAGAACACGTGGCTGTTTCCAGAATTTCACTGTTAAAACTGTCCTGAATGTTTGATAATAGATTTTTGTGTAAATACAAGTTTTCTTTTCTCTATAAAGTGGGACTTTTGGATAAATGTGTTTTGTAAGTGTACAATTAACTTTATAATGAACCACCAACCTTCAGAAAAGCTGTCTCAATTTTCCATTCCTACTAGAAATGCACAGAAGTTCACTTGTTCTAAATCATCACCAGCATTAAGTATTATCTGTGCATTATTTTTGTTGTTGCTTTGATTTAATTAGATTTTTTTAAACTTTAATGTGTCTAGTGATATTTCATTTTTAAATTTTGATTTTCCTAATCAAACTCAGTAATTTCAGACTGAGTTTTTCATGGTGTAGTTTGTTATCTTTATATCTTCTTTGATGTATTATCTGTTCAAACTGTTTTCTAACATTTTACTTGTGCTGTTGCTTTATTACATAGTTTTAAGATTTTTACATATTTATATGGAAATACAAAAAGTATATATATGCAATGCATATGTATTCATATATATTTATATTCACTGACAGGCTTCCTTGGAAGCTCAGTGGTAAAGAATCCACCTGCCAAGCAGGAGATAAGGGTTCAATCCCTGGGTGGGGAATATCCCCTGGAGAAGGAAATGGCCATCCACTCCAGTATTCTTGCCTGGGAAATCCCATGGACAGAGGAGCCTGGTGGGCTATAGTCCGTGGGTTGCAAGAGTCAGACATGACTTAGGGACTAAACAACAACAACAGTACTCATTGACAGATTACAAAATGAAAGAAAGCCATGATCCAAAATTTTTACTGTCAGGAAGTAAGCTGATAGAACTGCTCAGCTGCACATGTATGCTACATTTCATGCAAAGAGACTTGTAACAAGAAGTCTGACTCCATATTTGATGCTTGACTGTGGACAGCTTTTAAAGCACACAGTTGAAACATTTGAAATGGCCCAGTGTAAAATAAAATGGGATCTTCTAAGACTTAAACTCATTATACAAGAACAATTTGAAAGAGAAGGGGAATTTTTTTTTTTAGTAATTAGGGCCAGAAAGCGCCTTCCTCTTCCCATCTTCCCCATCCTTCTGTACCCACTCCAGCCTCTGCAGGCCGTCCCTGGGGAGCAGACTCTCCAGGCTGTCATGCACAGCTTGTGATCAGTGGGGCTGTGTAAAGAGCAAGGCCTGACGAACCTGCACAGACCTGTCCACCCATGGGCTCACTGCACGCCCCCTCTTTGGGGCTGGCCTTGCACTGCCCCAGCTTCAGGCTGGGGTTCATCTGGGAGAGAATGGCAGTAAGCTGGACTCTCCTGTAGTCAGAGATGATGGGGGCCCCAGCAGCCCTGACCTCCTCAGGAAAGCAGGAGGACCTTTTCTTTGCCTCTGGTCAGGCCATCTGGGCTCAGAGAGTATAGGCTGGTCCAGAGGCAGCGTGTTCCCATTCTTGGGGTACATGCTGCAGGGAGCAGGGATGAAGGACTCCTTCCCCCCACCCACCCATCCACACACCTGGCACGGAGGAGCCGCACAATGCCCTGGGGCCCTTGGTTTGTGTCCTTGCTTTGTCTTCCACCTTCACCATCCCCTTTCTCCAGATCAAGTTGATTCAGGAAGAGGGGGGATTAGCTCCCAGCATTTCTCCATTTTACAACCCAATTAGGCCAATCCATAAAATGGAAGTAATGAATGACACCATATGATCACAACCTTAATGCCATAGCCCCAGCTCTGAAGGCTCCATAGGCAATAAAAATGAAATTACCGACTTCATTCCAATAGCAAATATCAAGTATTTCGTAGCCATAGATTTAGCTAATATATTCTGTTCAGTGCCTATTTCAATTGCCTCTGCGAGGAAGTTTGCTTTCACCTCTAAAGGGACACAAGATACTAAAGTATCTTGACTGCTCATAAGGTATCTCAGTAGCTCGGCCATCTCATACAATTTTTTCAAGATATCAACTGCATTCAACTCTTTCTGGAAATATGGGTGTGACATTGTGTGTAAACGGATCCGGGCTTCCCCAGCGGCTCAGCAGTAGAGAGTCTGTCCGCTGAGCTGTGGAGATGCAGGCTCAGTGCCTGGGTCAGGAAGATCCCCTGGGGGAGTATGGCAATCCACTCAAGTGTTCTTTCCTAGAGAATCCCATAGACAGAGGAGTCTGAGCTGCAGTCCAGAGCATCATAGAGTCGGACATGTCTGAAGCAGCTCAGGCCTCCCTCACATACAGGGATTCATTTGACAGATTCATTTAGGATCATTGGAGGAGGTCATCTGGAGAAGGTGACACCTGGAGATCTGCGTGCTCCTCACCCTCTCCCTTGTCTTTAGTATGTACACTCTGTCCATCATTCCTATAGTGAGAGATATTTTCAAAGACCACACAAGCAGTCTAGAGAGAGCAACTTACTGTTCAGATCATCTGAACAGTATATATGCTTGAAGCTAGTTAAGACCTCTATATAAATACTTGAAATTCTGACTGGTGGGTATTGAGATCTACTTGTATCACAGACTCCCATGAAAAGCCCTATATGTGAGACCACAAGCAATAATTTGATGCTTATTCTAGAATGTGAGTTCAACATTAATTCAATTGTATTTTACTGACCTGCTGTAAAATTAATTCAGGGCTTCCTCAGTGGTTCAGTGATCAAGAATCCACCTACAGTGCAGGAGACACAGGTTTGATCAATGGGTCAGCAAGATCCCCTGGAGGAGGAAATGGCAACCCACTCCAGTATTCTTGCCTAGAGAATTCCATGGACAGAGGAGCCTGGTGGGTTATAGTCCATGGGGTGGCAAACATTCAGACATGACTTAGAGACAGCAACAAGAATATTTGGATATTGATACCAATGTGAGAAGAACCAGAACTTTTTGTTTGATGATGGTTTACTAGAATCTGAGGGTTACAGTTTCTTGCACAGAGAGGAATGTTATCAATTTATCAACTAATGGGAAAATTTCTTAAAAAAAAAAACTGAAAAGAAAACAACATATATACTTGGTGAGAAACAGAGTACTAACAATTGGAAATCTCAATTACACAAAAGTCTTTAACAACACTGAAACTTTATTTTTCAGGACTGGCTTAGAGGCATACTAACTAGATTAGATAGGTGTCTCAGGTACTATCTATTGTCTGAAAGATGCAAGAATTTTAGGTTCTACGGTATATGGGAAACACTTTTTAAGTTCATTCCTCTCAAGCAGTGCCATGTGAAAGAGCATTTGCTAAGAAAGTCTGTTTTCTTAAGGCTGGTTCATGGTGAGCATTTAAGTGGAAGTAGCATATATTAAGAAGAGGTGGCAAGAATACACAGGAGAACTGTACAAAAAAAAACCTTCATGACCCAGATAATCACAGTGGTGTGATCACTCACCTAGAGCCAGACATCCTGTAATGTGAAGTCAAGTGGGCCTTAGAAAGCATCACTACAAACAAAGCTAGTGGATGTGATGGAATTCCAGTTGAGCTATTTTTCAAATCCTGAAAGATGATGCTGTGAAAGTGCTACACTCAATTTGCCAGCAAATTTGAAAACTCAGCAGTGGCCACAGGACTGGAAAAGGTCAGTTTTCATTCCAATCCCAAAGAAAGGCAATGCCAAAGAATGCTCAAACTACTGCACAATTGCATTCATCTCACACACTAGTAAAGTAATGCTCAAAATTCTCCAAGCCAGGCTTCAGCAATACGTGAACCGAGAACTTCCAGATGTTCAAGCTGGTTTTAGAAAAGGTAGAGGAACCAGAGATCAAATTGCCTATATCTGCTGGATCATCAGAAAAGCAAAAGAGTTCCAGAAAACCATCGCTTTTTGCTTTATTGACTATGCCAAAGCGTTCGACTGTGTGGATCACAATAAACTGTGGAAAATTCCAAAAGAGATGGGAATAGCAGACCACCTGACCTGCCTCTTGAGAAACCTGTATGCAGGTCAGGAAGCAACAGTTAGAACTGGACATGGAACAACAGACTGGTTCCAAATAGGAAAAGGAGTACATCAAGACTGCATATTGTCACCCTGCTTATTTAACTTATATGCAGGGTACATCATGAGAAACGCTGGGCTGGAAGAAGCACAAGCTGGAATCAAGTCTGCTGGGAGAAATATCAATAACCTCAGATATGCAGATGACACCACCCTTATGGCAGAAAGTGAAGGTGAACTAAAAAGCCTTTTGATGAAAGTGAAAGAGGAGAGTGAAAAAGTTGGCTTAAAGCTTAACATTCAGAAAAGTAAGATCATGGCATCTGGTCCCATTACTTCATGGGAAATAGATGTGGACACAGTGGAAATAGTGTCAGACTTTATTTTTTGGGGCTCCAAAATCACTGCAGATGGTGACTGCAGCCACGAAATTAAAAGATGCTTACTCCTTAGAGGGAAAGTTATGACCAACCTAGATAGCATATTAAAAGCAGAGACATTACTTTGCCAACAAAGGTCTGTCTGGTCAAGGCTATGGTTTTTCCAGTGGTCATGTATGGATGTGAGAGTTGGACTGTGAAGAAAGCTGAATGCCAAAAAATTGATGCTTTTGAACTATGGTGTTGGAGAAGACTCTTGAGAGTCCCTTGGACTGCAAGGAGATCCAACCAGTCCATCCTAAAGGAGATCAGTCCTGGGTGTTCATTGGAAGGACTGATGCTGAAGCTGAAACTCCAGTACTCTGGCCACCTGATGCGAAGAGTTGACTCATTGGAAAGGATCCTGGTGTTGGGACGGATTGGAGGCAGGAGGAGAAGGGGACAACAGAGGATGAGATGGCTGGATGGCATCACCGACTTGATGGGCATGGGTTTGGGTAGACTCCGGGAGTTGGTGATGGACAGGGAGGCCTGGTGTGCTGCAATTCATGGGGTCGCAAAGAGTCGGACACGACTGAGTGACTGAACTGAACTGAACATATATTTTCCTGATGACCTCCTTTACCACATTAGTTACGAGTTCCAAACCAAAGATCCTTAATACAAACCTTTTTGCTCTTGCCACTTTTCATCCAATTCTCTGCTTTTAAAACTTCAATGTATCAATAAATCCATTCAATAAGTTGCTAATTTAGATGTATTTTCAATTCTATTTTATTTTCTAAGGTTTCCAATCATTTGTGGAATGTCTCCCAACTTTTGTCATTTTCTTTCTTTCTTTTTTTTTTTTTAATTTTCTTTAGGATGTTTTTAGAATTATTTTTAAATTCTTGCTTGCTAACTCCAATTTTGGTTCAATGTGCATTTGCTTTTGGCATTTTCCCTAGTATGGGCATAAAATCTTTCCTGTTATCATGCTTAGTAATTTGTTTATTACATGCCATACAGACTACAAAAATGTTCTACAGGAATTCTCAAATCAAAGAAGCTTCCGTTATTTTTCTGATGCAATTAAGAGTGATCAGCTCCATTCAATAGAACACTGATTCTTTTGGTTTTGGCAATATGCACTGTATCTCCAGTTCACCCCTCTTACTAGGGCATAGTGACCTAGGATTTTCACATAAGTACTTGAGCTTTCTTAGTCTCTTCAGCACAAAAGTAATATAGAATTGTCTACTCTTGTATTTCAGAGCTTTTTGACATATTTAACCCCCCACTCCAAGCAATTTGAAATTTGGCAAATGCTGTGAAGGGAAGACAGCTCTGTGTTTGTAGCCATGCAGATTTCCAGTTTGGATACTCTAGTACTGTGTAATTACCACAAGTTCTGCAAGTTTTTTTTTTTTTTAGAGCAGCTGAAATATCGTTGTTTTAGTGAATCTGTCATACAAAACGCACATAAGAACAATCAAGTTGATGATGAAAAACTGTATTTACTAGCTGGGATGGTTTTGCCTCCTTTTGATGCTCTCAAACATAAGACTCTTATTTAAAAGGCCTTGTGGGACTTCCCTGGTGGTCCAGTGTTTAAGGGTCTACCTTCCACTGCAGAGGACATGGGGTCAATCCCTGGTCCAGGAAGATAACCACAGGTCAAAGGGCATCTAAGCCATGCACTGCAACTGCTGAACCTGTGATATTAGAGCCCAAGTTCTAGAGCCCGTGGTCTGCAACAGAAAGTAGCCCCACTCTCTGCAACTACAGAAAGCCCATGCACAGCAAGGAAGACCCTGCACAGCCAAAAGTAAGCAGAGAGGTAGATAGATAATTTTAAAAAATAAAGTCCTTTCATCTTCTCAGGAAGCACCTACTGATAACATGTTCTATAGTAGCCTTCGCTGGTCTCACCCTTCAGTTCAATAAAAAATATTACATTTAGTGATGAGGATATCAAGTAACATTTTTAGGAACTTCCATGTGGTTTTTGAAATAATTTAAATGAGAGCTACATTTTAAAATATTTGAATTATTTAAAAGAACCTCTACAGTATTAGAGTGTAGGACTCTAGTGGGATTTCAAGTGTCAGGAAAAAACAACCACAATATTACTGAGAGTAAAAATTGCCTCTTCAAACTAACACTAACAGAATTGCTATTATAATCATGAAGTTGTTTCAAAGTAATAATTCACAATAACCTCCTACTTATTCCCTAGGGGTATCTTGGAAATGAACATGTTTGGAATCTTCAGTTATTAGGTCCCTAATGACTTGAGAATGTATAAAAAAGTCCTTGGTTCTATTGCTGAAATTATTCATCTAGGTAACAGGAAAATGTCTCCTTCTTTGGTAAGTAGCTTCTGTGTTTACCAGATTGGCTTTTGGCTTCATTGATGCAAAAATAGACTTTTATGGATCTGAGACCACTGATGTGCCAAATAGTTACAAAATCTTATGCATTAGCATATACCCACAAACAAATCGACCTGTGTCATTCCACTATAGCTTCTATAGGGATCTGAAACACTCTCCTTGTTTAAGTAAGCTTTTTTTTTTAAACCGAAATAAACTGAAACATAACTGGCTACCTGATAGTTCCAATTAATTTATTTTCTGTTCTAACATTGTTTTGCTATATACTTATGAAAAAAGAAAATAATGAATCACTTCAGTTTGATTGAATCTTTTTGATCATTCCCATTGAAAGCAAGAACCCAAGATTCACTGTCCTCTGACTTTTCCCCTCGTGCGTCCCTTCTCGCTCACGTTTCTCTACACGCACGGTGGTGGTGGTGGTAGAGGTGATTTAGTTACTAAATCGTATTCGACTCTTTGCAACCACATGGACTGTGGCCCCGCCCTGCTCCTCTGTCCATTAGATTTCCCAGGTAAGAATACTAGAATGGGTTGCCGTTTTTTTCACCAGGGACTCTTCCTGATCAGGGATCAAGCCCAGGTCTCCTGAATTGTAGGCATTCTCCTGCATTGTGGGCAGATTCTTTAAGGGCTGATCCACCAGGGAAACCATTCTTAGGCTATTGAAAGGGATGCTCACTGTGAGTCCTTGAGAGTAATGGACTGTGTTTTCAGGAAATAACTGCGTCATTCTGCCCTGCCTTCAGCAAGTCTGCACCTCAGCCTGTCTCCCAGAGGCCACACTAATAAATCTCTAACCACCTTCGTGGCTGTCCTCATGAACTGTGACTTCACACATACATGAATTTGAATGATACCTGTCAACTACTTGGGGAGTGACTCGGAACATTAAGCTTCAGTGTCCCCATGCAACATACAGAATCAATAATGAGAATCTAGCTTACACAGCCAATCTGTCTTGAAATTTTGGAGGCAGCAGCCTGGGCTTCAATCCTGTTTTCATCACATCTTAGCTCTCCAGCTCTCTGCTTTAGCTCCCTCAACTGTAAGAGAAAGATGACAGTGACAGAAACAGCTGTGAATTTTTTTTAGTATACTTTTGTGTGACGATTAAATGAATTATATGTAAAGGGCTAAGAATATTGATTTCACATCACAATCATTATATAAATGATAACTATTATTAAAAAAATCTAGTGACATAGTTCTGATTATTAGCTAGGGATGAGCAAGAGCACTGGAATTGTTTCTGTTGTTGTTTCATCATTAACCCGTGTCCAACTCTGTGACCCTGTGGACTGTAGCCCGTCAGGCTTCTCTGTCCGTGAGATTCTCCAGGCAAGGAAACTGGAGTGGGTTCCCATTTCCTTCTCTAGAAGATCTTCCCAGATCAGGGATTGAACCCACATCTCCTGCTTTGGCAAATGGATTCTTTACTGCTGAGCAGACAGCAGTGGAGTAATTGAAACTAATCTTCACTCTTTACCTATTATGTGACAGTCTATCTAAAGTGAGACAGCAAGAAAGTATAGATAGATAGTTTTCCTAATTTAACCTGGCAGAGAAGCCATGTGAAATACTTTTGTCATTATTATAGTAAAATTTTAAATATATTTAATGTTATATATAATATACATATAGTATATGTATTAAGTATAGCATATTCTCTCTCTCAACACACACACAGACACACACACTCACACACATAGTTGTGCAAGGTCATACAATCCACGTGGCTAATATGAGATTCTAATGAAATGCTTATTAACTCTAAATTTAGGTCTTATCATTACTGAACACTCTGATTACAGGCAAAATAAGTATAAATTAACTACTATCCTAACAAGGTACTGCATCTCATTAACACTTTTTGAGGTAAGAACATAAGACAGCATCCTAACCCTTCTAATCCTCTTAGACTTTTCTGTGCCTATGTTACAGCATACTTTTAGTGATTACATGATATTACAACAACGAAGTTCTCAGCCTGCAGCTGTCTCAATAGTTTTATATAAGTGAGAGAATGACACCAACCATTCGTTCTAGCCACCTGTGGCAGTAGTAACAAAGCTCAAAGCTCATTGGAGGTTTCACTTGTGTGTTTCATAGATTTCCAAGTCATCCTTCAAGGTAACAATAAAAAGTCTTCTTTTTCAGTAATGTTCAAATTGTCCTTGCTTCTAGAAATCATTCCAGAGATCATTCTGCCATTTTTGCGATTGCATCCAAGTACTGCATTTCAGGCTCTTTTGTTGACCATGATGGCTACTCCATTTCTTCCAAGGGTATTCTTGCCCACAGTAGTAGATATAATGGTCATCTGAGTTAAATTCACCCATTCCAGTCCATTTCAGTTCACTGATTCCTAGAAGTTGACATTCACTCTTACCATTGCCTGTTTGACCACTTCCAATTTGCCTTGATTCATGAACCTAACATTCCAGGTTCCTATGCAGTATTGCTCTTACAGCGTTGGACATTGCTTCTATCACCAGTTCCATTCATAACTGGGTGTTGTTTTTGCTTTGGCTCCATCCCTTCATTCTTTCTGGAGTTATTTCTCCACTGATCTCCAGTAGCATATTGGGCACCTACCGAGCTGGGGAGTTCCTCTTTCAGTATCCTATCATTTTGCCTTTTCATACTGTTCATGAGGTTCTCAAGGCAAGAATACTGAAGTGGTTTGCCATTCCCTTCTCCAGTGGACCACATTCTGTCAGACCTCTCCACCATGACCCGTCCGTCTTGGGTGGCCCCACACGGCATGGCTTAGTTTCATTGAGTTAGACAAGACTGTGGTCCGGGCTGAGAGGAGCTACCCCACGTCCGAGGTCAGGTGCCATGGCCGAGAGGAGCTACCCCACCTCCGAGTTCGGGGCAGCGGCCAAGAGGACCTACCACATGCCCGAGATAAGTGGCAGTGGCCGAGAGGAGCTACCCAACCCCTGAGGTCAGGAGCGGATGCCGAGATGAGCTACCCCATGCCTGAGGTCAGGGGCTGTGGCCCAGAGGAGCAACCCCACGTCCAAGTGGGGCAGCTGCATGGGTGCAGGGTGGCCAATAGGCCACCCCTCCTGACGTTCAAGGCCAGGAGGGGTGGCTGTGAGGAGACACCCCTCATCCAAGGTAAGGAGCAGTGGCTGCACTTTGCTGGAGCAGTTGTAAAGAGATACCCCACGTCCAAGGTAAGAGAAACCCAAGTAAGATAGTAGGTATTGCAAGAGGGCATCAGAGGGCAGACGTACTAAAACCATAATCACAGAACACTAGCCAGTATGATCACACAGACCACAACCTTGTTTAACTCACTGAAACAAACAGTCCAGTGCTATGCAAATGGAAGTGATATCATCATTATTATTGTCATTATACTAAATTAAATAAATTTACAGGGAGTCAGTTTGTGTCACATAGTCCTAGCATTATCTCTTTTCTTAATCACTGAAATACAGAAGGGATCAGCAACTAAAATACTAAGGTAGTAAGAGGATGTTATCTTCCTCTTCCATCTTCTCCTTCATAACCAGGGATTCCCAGATGTGAGTGATGACTGCTGAGAACTGCACTGCTTCCTGAGTTTGCACTGCCGGGACTTCCTGGCAGATGGGATGGGCAGCAGGCGCCCTTCATTCTTCTCCTGCGGGTTCACAGCGTAACTGTGATTGTCAATGTAGGGATGGCCCTGCTGCTCAAGGTGGGCCCCAGACTCCACACACCCCTGTATTAGTTCCTGAGCAGTGTGTCCTTCTGTGACGCTCGCTACTCCTCCACTGTCTCTCCCAGTATGCCAGCTGACTTCTTATCCGAGCTAAAGAAGATTTCATTTAATCTGTGTGCCGTTCAGGTGTGTTGTTTTGGTACCTTTGCAGATGTGGAATGTCTCATGTTGACTATCGTGGCTTATGAGCTTTATGTAGCTGTTTGTAATCCACTTCTTTATACAGTTGTCATGTCCAGGAGATTCTGTACTCAGTTTGCAGTTTTTGTGTACTTAGAAGCTTTGATCTATCCAGCAGTTTTTACCTATTGCACAATTCAGCTGTCATTCTGCAATTCCAGTGTCATAAATCACTTTTTCTGTAACTTTCTACCCATATTAGCCCTCTTTTCCTCAGATACAACCATCAATGAGATTGTGATGTTCCCTTATAGCAGCTGTGTTCCGGGTTGCAGTATCATCATTGTCTTCCGCTCCTACAGCCACATCATAGCAACCATCCTTAGAATGAACTCAGCCAAGGGGAGACGCAAAGCCTTCTCTACATGTGCCTCCCGGTTAACCACTGTGGCTACATTTTTAGGCACACTCCTGCTCATATATCTCAGATCCAGCTCGTGACTTTATGGACACAGACAAAATGGCCCATGTCTTCCACACAGTTTTCATCCCAGTGTTAAATTCACTGATCTACAGTTTAAGAAACAGGATGTGAAAACTGCACTGAATTCCTCAGTGTGTATGCCCAGAAGTGGTATTGCTGGGTCATATGGCACTTCTATTTCCAGTTTTTAAAGAAATCTCCACACTGTTTTCCATAGTGGCTGTACTAGTTTGCATTTCCACCAACAGTGTAAGAGGGTTCCCTTTGCTCCACACCCTCTCCAGCATTTATTGCTTGTAGACTTTTGGATAGCAGCCATCCTGACTGGCGTATAATGGTACCTCATTGTGGTTTTGATTTGCATTTCTCTGATAATGAGTGATGTGCACCCCAATGTTCATCACAGCACTGTTTATAATAGCCAGGACATGGAAGCAACGTAGATGCCCATCAGCAGATGAATGGATAAGGAAGCTGTGGTACATATACACCATGGAATATTACTCAGCCATTAAAAAGAATTCATTTGAATCAGTTCTAATGAGACAGATGAAACTGGAGCCCATTATACATAGTGAAGTAAGCCAGAAAGATAAAGAACATTACAGCATACTAACACATATATATGGGATTTAGAAAGATGGTAACAATAACCCTATATGCGAAACAGAAAAAAAGACACAGATGTACAGAACAGACTTTTGGACTCTGTGGGAGAAGGCAAGGGTGGGATGTTTCGAAAGAACAGCATGTATATTATCTATAGTGAAACAGATCACCAGCCCAGGTGGGATGCATGAGACAAGTGCTCGGGCCTGGTGCACTGGGAAGACCCAGAGCAATCACGTGGAGAGGGAGGTGGAGGGGGGATCGGGATGGGGAATACATGTAACTCCATGGTTGATTCATGTCAATGTATGACAAAACCCACTGAAATGTTGTGAAGTAATAAGCCTCCAACTAATAAAAATAAATGAAAAGAAAAAAAAAAAAACTGCACTGAAAAGAGCAATTGGCACTAAATTTTCTTTTTACCCAAAATGATTCATTTAAAGATTCTGATAGCTAATGTTCAGGTACTTTGACTAAGTCTAGTAATCTCACCAATACAACTTCTAGATATTTTCCATCACTTATCTTTATGCCTAAATTGAATGTAGGAGTCAGAAATTATTTATCTTCATTGTCTCTCTAAACTAAGGAAGAATAGTAATGGGTTCACTTTGCTATTTTTTAAAAAAGACATATTATATCTCTTCTCTGTTCATGTGTATGCTTGAGAGAGATATCATGAGCAGAACAATCCTTCTTCTCACACCAATTCAACTTATGGTCCAAATATTCCAATATTTTTTAAAAACAATGGGATTAATAAACTTTCTCCCTCAAAAGTGAGAGTTAGTGGGTTAAAAGGTTTGTTTTTGCCTTTCCTGTGTAATAGTAACACCTACACATGTTCCATCATGACACTTAGTAGTACTTAAGTAATAAAAATAAATAAATAAATAAAAGAAAAACCTCCTACCTTAACTCAAAGTTTCATAGGTACAAGACCCTAGCCTGTCTTGTTCACAAAGCTTCTACTTTGCCACTTAAAATGCTTGGTTTCATGATGCCATTCAGAAATATTTAGTGAATAAGTAAACAAGTGTCCCTTGAAAAATTGAGGCAAAAATGAGCTTTGTCAATTTTTGACATTTAAAAAAATTCTATTTTTAATAGTTTTTTTTCCAGAATATCTATTTTAGGCAAAATTCACTTATGCTTCTATCTTTTGGCATAGGTTAAATATGTATCAGAGGCAGGGATCATCAGATATAGAGAATTTCTCAATCTTCTATCCTTCATAATTCTGCCCTGATTGCATCAGTGGGAACAACTCTATAGTAATTACATGAATGGGAGTTGGGGGCAATGTACCAGGACCTTCTCTAAAGCTCACTAGAAAAGAAGACTCCATCTCTTTTCATGTGCTCATAGTATTATTCTTCTTAAAATTAGGGAATAAAAACCTGGTTAATACAGTTGCAGTTGTAAAGGAATGGTTATTAACAAATTTGTGTTCAATGGGGAAAAAAGTAGTATTTGCATTAGTATCCCATTTGTAAGTACTTATCTCCTCTCTCTGTGTATTTGTGAAATAAACAGGAACTGTATTCTTAACAATTTAAATAGTAGTGATTGCCAAGTTGATGGATATTAAGTAATCCTCACTTTGTAACACTAAATTAAGTACTTATGTTGTTCTCACAGTAATAAATTAACAGTTAATCCATTTATGAAAAACATAGCATTATATCAGGTTGTCATGACCACTCATTTTACTTTACATCATCAAAAATGAACATGGAGTCACCCTTCTCTGATTCCAGGAGGATGGGATGATGAGTTATACAAGGTTTTCAATTTAACTTCTTTTTGAAGTTAATTTAATTAATTTAATTAAGTTAATTTAATTTTCCCTAATTCTATATATCTCATTAGGCATAAAAAGTGCTGAACATAATGCACTTTAAAATATCATAAGAATATAGGGCTATCATTTATAATAGCCAGGACATGGAAGCAACCTAGATGCCCATCAGCAGATGAATGGATAAGAAAGCTGTGGTACATATACACAATGGAATATTACCCAGCCATTAAAAAGAATTCATTTGAATCAGTTCTAATGAGATGGATGAAACTGGAGCCCTTTATACAGAGTGAAGTAAGCCAGGAAGATAAAGACCAATACAGTATACTAATGAATATACATGGAATGTAAAAAGATGGTAACAATAACCCTATATGCAAAACAGAAAAAAAGACACAGATGTACAGAACAGACTTTGGGACTCTGTGGGAGAAGGCGAGGGTGGAATGTCCTGAGAGAACAACATTGAAACAAGTATACTATCAAGGGTGAAACAGATCACTAGCCCAGGTTGGATGCATGAGACAAGTGCTCAGGGCTGGTGCAGCTGGGAAGACCCAGAGGGATGGGATGGGGAGGGAGGCAGGAGGAGGGATTGGGATGGGAAACATGTCAATATGTAAACATGTAAATCCATGGACGATTCATGTCAATGTATGGCAAAACCCACTACAATACTGTAAAGGTAATTAGCCTCCAACTAATAAAAATAAATGGAAAGAAAAAATAAATTCCACATATATGTGTTAGTATACTGTATTTGTGTTTATCTTTCTGGCTTATTTCATAAAGCAACACATTAAAACATAATTATCAGCAGGTTATTTGCTTTCAATTACTGATTGAATTGAGTTTTAATACAAGAGTATACATTACTCTAAAATATTTTAGTTTATATTCCAGATAATATATTTGCTGTTCATAGAATATTTCACATATCAGAAAATTAATTACAGTCCAACTCCTTCCACACTCAATTTACTAATAAAAACATACTAAACATATTCATGTCTATAAAAATTAAATCTTTTTGTGTTGCATAAAATTAGATTCAATGACTATCTTTCACATAAGTGTTTAAGATAAAGAGACATCCCTTAATCTCTTTACTTTTTTTTTTTAAACTCTTTTCTTTAAAGACTGCTTTAATAGGATTTGCTGGTTCTGTTTGTGTTTAATTTTAAGAAAATTATCAAGCAGTAAACACTCAATGTTCTGTCTGATCAAGTATGATGTAATTTTCTAAAGAATATTTGGATGACATTTTTAAAGTATGAAAATATAGTGTGTATGAAAGTATAAAGTATGAAAATATGTCTGTGCCTGTGTATGTATAATGATTCTGCTGTGTGTATTAATACTCACTACATCAATAAGTGTGTGGCTTGATCTTAATTGGCAGCAAATTTAACCTAGTTTGAAGTCATCTTCTTCAGAATTCTATGAACTGAAGAAACAATAACGGAATTGGGTCTGAATTTGTATTTCAGCTCACCAGCAATGTGACCTCCAGCAAATCACTTTTTCTCTTTGGGACATAATGTCTACTCTGCTTAAAGATGGGCTTAGCTTGAGTAATCTTTCTTGTCTATTCCTGCTACCACATTCTGTAACTACATTGGTATGAACCTCTCAAGGCAATAGCCAATTCTATTGGTGTGCATGCTTTTTTCTTTTTAAGCATATTCATAACAATAGAATATGTGATATCCCTAGGCCAGTTAGACCTTGGATAAAGTGGCAATCATAAGATAGTTAGCATGTGTTTCAGGAGCCCTAATGCCATCAAGCTGGACCCACTAAACAATTATTTCATCCTGAATTTTTTTAAAATGGGTAATCAACTGTATTAGTCATGAGGAAAAAAAAATACATAGTAGCTAAAATTAAAATGAAAGACATCACTGGTATTGATGTTTAATAACCAGAGGATTCACAATGATAGAGTGTTAGTGGAGGTGTGGATTGACATATGTCATAGAAAATTATATGATGATATAAATATCAAGCACTGTTGATAGTTATTTACAGAAAAAACTACTTATGATAACACCTGAAGACTAGAAGAAAAGATTTCCACACCTAAGGATACAAAGAAGGACTACTGTGAAATGGGTAGGCGGGATAGAGACATGGTATGGTCAAAACCCACACCCCCAGGTGGGCAACTCACAAATGGAAGGATAAAGACAATTGTAGAGTCTCTCCCCAGGGGAGTGATGGCTCTGAGCTCCCACTGGACTCCCTAGCCCAGGACTCCTCCATTGGAAAACAAACCCGGAAGGTCTGGCTTTGAAAGCTGGAAAGGTTTGCCTATGAGAGAGCTGGATGGCTGCAGGAAACAGACTCAACTCTTAAAGGGTCCATGCATAATCTCATACACTCTGAGTCTGAGTGTAAAGGCCTTAATTTTAAGGGAGCTCAGATCAAATCCATTTGCTGGTCTTGGAGAGCCTCTTGTAGAAGCAGGAGCCAAGTGGAACTCCTTTGGTAACACAGATGCTGGCAGCAGCCACTTCTGAGACTCAGTTGGGCACTAGGACACTCATGGCAATCAGCATTGCCCAGTCCTCACTCTGGTCTGTTAGTGCGAAGGGCTTACTCATCCGCTAGATACTTGCCATCAGACCCAGGAGCCCCAGGTGCTGTAGCTGGATGTCCAGGGACCAGACCTCTCCCAGCAATGGGCTGAAATGAGCTCTAGCCTCTCCAAGCCCCTGACCAGGCACAGGGACCCCAGTCCTGTCCACTAGCAGGCCTGGAACAGTCCTAGCCCCTCCATGCCTGTAGCCAGTCACCTGAGGACCTAAGCCTGCCCAACGGTGGGCCAGCAGCCACTGTATCAGGCAGAACCTTTTAGCCAAACTGGCCAGAGGGCAATTCGCCTAGGACTGCTCCTGCAGGAGCTGGCCCCATCACAACAGAAAGGCTCACACAGCTCACATACAGGGAACCCTATGTGGTGGAGAGATAGGAAACATAACTGACTTACCTAATACATATAAAGAGCTCAGCGGGTAAAGAAGCTGCCTGCAATTGAGGAGACCCCAGTTCAATTCCTGGGTCAGAAAGATTCCCTGGAGAAGGGACAGGCTATCCACTCCAGTATTCTTGGGCTTCCCTGGTGGCTCAGCTGGTAAATAATCTGCCTGCAATGTGGGAGAACTGGGTTCAATCCCTGGGTTGGGAAGATCCCTGGAGAAGGGAATGGCTGTCCACTCCAGTATTCTGGCCTGGAGAATCCCATGACTGTATATCCATTGGGTCGCAAAGAGTCAGACATGATTGAGTGATTTTCACTTCACTTCACTCCATGTAAAGTGAGGAAGCAGAGAAAAAAATTCCAAACAAATGGACAAAATAAAACCTCAGAAGAATAACTAACCTAAGTGGTGATAAGCAACTATCTGACAAAATTTCAAAGCAACCATCATAAGGATGCAAATTAGTGTGATACATCACATTAACAAGTTAAAAAAATAAAAATCATCTCATATGCTCAATTTGCTTCAAGTGTGAATAATTAAAATTCGGCCCTTTCTAAAGTTGTTACAGCATTCATGGGGGAAAATACAAAACTAGAAATCTAATTAATCACAGGATTGCATAACACAGAAGAGTGAGGGCAAATGCCTCAGAGATTTAACTCCCAACTGTCACTAAGTAAAACTTAAGTGTGATCTATCTATATTGTTCACCTTCTAGAGGCAAGCACAGGAGAACTTGCTCATCGCAGGTAAGTTTCTGAGTTGCCAAATTTGAAGAATGAAGAATAAGAACCTTAAATCTCAAAAACTAAGGAAGCAAATATTTAGAGACTTGTAAATGAACACTTTATTTACTTATTTCCTTTGGTTAATAATCTGTAATCTAATGGAAAAAAAACATTGTATTTCTATTTTTTTTAAATTACTTTACAATATTGTGGTGGTTTTGCCATACATTGACATGAATCAACCATGGGTGTATATCTGTCCCCCATTGTATTTCTTATTAAAGCAGGAAATATCAGATTTATTTTGATTAGCAAACAATTTTATATATGTATATTTTAAACAAAATTAAGGGTGAAAGTTGGATTTTTAAAAATTTTTATTTTATTTTTTAAAATTTTTTTAATTTTTTATTAGTTGGAGGCTAATTACTTTACAATATTGTAGTGGTTTTTGTCATACATTGACATGAATCAGCCATTAAAGCACTGTGAAAAGGTATAACCAAGATTTAAGATTTTTTTGAATATCTTAACAGTAAAAAGTGTCATGTTTTTCGTGCTGTGTGTGCTCAATTACTCGGTCATGTCTGACTCTTTGTGACTGCAAGGACTGTAGCCCAACAGGCTCCTCTGTCCATGGGATTTTCCCAGCAAGAATACTAGAGTGAGTTGATATTTCCTTCTCCAGGGGGTCTTCCTGAGCCCCAAATTGAAGCCCCAACCTTGTCTTTAATTAAAGTGTTACTTTCATATTATGTTTGACATGCAATGAGCTTTCAGTAAAGAACTGATTGCTGAGATAAAGCAGTGAAGGTTCCAACTAGTCACATACATCATAGATGACATCCAAATTTAGAGTCAGACTTTCTCAAAACTCCTATCCCACACTTAACCTTTTAAAATCAAATAGTGAGGAAATGTGTATGGGCTATTTTCTCAGAATAAAATGTACTGGAATGAATTATATCTGATTTACAGATAATATTTTGTCTCAAAAAGAGTGAAAACATTGATCTGTCATTGTCTCAGTCATTTCTGGAGCATTTTTACAAGAAGAATAAAGAAGAATGGATGGGGAAAATTGCACTTGAAAGAATTCCTTCTCTTGGGAATTAGTAGTAGCCCTGTAATCAAAGTGACTCTATTTACCATGTTTCTGGTTGTTTATCTCATTATTCTTGTTGCAAATCTTGGAATGATCATTTTAGTTAGAACAGACCCCCAGCTGCACACACCCATGTGCTTTTTCCTCAGCCGCCTCTCCTTCAGGAACCTCTGCTATTCCACAGCCATTGGACCCAGGATGCTGGTAGGCTTCCTCATCAAGAACAAATCAATCCCCTTCTATGGCTGTGCTCTGCAATTCCTGATCTTCTGTACCTTTGCAGATTCTGAGTGTCTGCTGTTGGCAGTCATGGCCTATGATCGGTACATGGCTATTAGCAACCCCTTGCTTTATACAGTCAAGATGTCCGGCAAGGTGTGCTCGCTGCTGATGGCTGGGGTTTATATGGTGGGAATTATGGATGCTTTGATAAGTACAATATTAACTTTCCACTTATGTTTCTGTGGGTCAAATGAAATTAACCATTTCTTCTGTGATGTTCCTCCTCTCCTCTTGCTATCTTGCTCAGATACACAGGTCAATGAGTTAGTGATATTTATCATTTTTGGCTTCATTGAACTGATTACCCTTTCAGGTCTTTTTGTGTCTTACTGTTACATCATCCTAGCAGTGATAAAGATCCACTCTGCTGAAGGGAGGTTCAAGGCTTTCTCCACCTGCGCCTCCCACCTAACTGCTGTGGCAATTTTCCAGGGAACTCTGCTCTTCATGTATTTCAGGCCAAGTTCTTCTACTCTCTAGATGAAGACAAAATGACCTCCTTGTTTTATACCCTTGTGATTCCCATGTTAAATCCTCTGATTTACAGCCTAAGGAACAAAGATGTGAAAGAGGCTCTGATGAAATGTAAAAATAAAAAATGGTTCCATTGAAAATTTGCTCGTATACATTTTCCTCCCAATGTTACACAATAATTTATGAAAATCAAAATTGGTTTGACTAATGTTGTATGATTCTGTTTGTATTTATACTATCTTCCAATCCTAGCAATATGTATGATTTCCTAAATGCCACAAGTTTCATTTTATATCTTAAACTTCTGTTTAGTACTCCTTATTTGTGGAAAGTTTTCAGACTCTTCATTTGCCAAATTTGTGTTTCTTCAGTATTTATATGTGTTAATTTTGTTTTTTAAATTTTCTGAAAGTTATTGTTTTCTAAGTTGCTATTGTCCTCTATGTGGGCTTTATTTCATGGTCAACCCATCTGCTTATTTACTAATGAATCTTGCCATATAATGGAAGTGACCAATGTCAATTAAATAATTATTCAAATTATTTCTAAGAGACTGTAATTATGACATAATATAAAAAGCCTTGCTGTTGTTCAGTCACTGTGTCCAACTCTTTGCGACCCCATGAATTTAAGCACGTCAGGCTTCCCTGTACACACACATAATCCTAACATCATTTTTATTTAAAAACTAAAAGTCAAATTGTATAGAAAACATCTAGCTATCCCTATGGAATATAAATATGTTGAGGTTTTTGCTGTTTTTTTTTTTTACAAAATCTTTGTTTCATGAATGTGTTTAATGGAGAGTGTGTTTGTGTGTCTGTGTAAGTGTGTGAGGGTGAATGGGTATGCATTTGTTTTCTAATGTATTGAATGAAAACAAAGTGGCCACATAAGGATTGGTGAACTGGGAATTAGGAATGCTTGCAGATGAGAGGCATTCACTGTTTCTGAATAAGTGTAATATTGGGCATTAAGGTAGAGGGGGACCAAAGGCAAACTATTCTAAAGGTCTATATTCATGTGCAATCAGCTCACTTGTATGAAATATCAGATGATAAATTACATCATATCTGTTACTTATTCCTGAGAGACCAAGGGTTCACCACCCAGGGACCAGACTCAGAGATGATTGTATAATCTGGGTCAGGCAGGAGGCAATGCTGAGCCCTCCTGCAGACAGAACTGCATGCAACAAACAAGTCAGGAGTTCTGGGACAGGTCCTGGTATCTTTGTTGTTTCTTTGATTTATATTTGAGATTTCTTATTTTTTAATGCTTTTTTGAAAGAAGGTATTTTATATAAACAAAGGAACATATGAAATAGTACACACATTTTTATTTTAGCTAGTTGTACAACTTGTTTATTTTAAATACATATAAATAGGGAATATAAAAGGAGCAAACATGCATTATGGAAATGGTCAGATGTTTTTACTCTTTTAAAAATTTATCTGTTATATTATGCATTATGTATAACATATTATATTTCTATAAATGCTTTAAGTTTTTTTTTTGATTTTTTTTTTTTAATTAGTTGGAGGCTAATTACTTTACAATACTGTAGTGGGTTTTGTCATACATTGACATGAATTAGCCATGGATTACATGTATTCCCCATCCCGGTCCCCCCTCACACCTCCCTCTCCACCCGATCCCTCTGGCTCTTCCCAGTACACCAGGTCCGAGCACTTGTCTCATGCACCCAACCTGGGCTGGTGATCTGTTTCACCCCAGATAACATACATGTTTCAATGCTGTTCTCTGAAACATCTCCACCCTCGCCTTCTCCCACATAGTCCAAAAGTCTGTTCTATACATCTGTGTCTCTTTTTCTGTTTTGCATATGGGGTTATCGTTACCATCTTTCTAAATTCCATATATATGTGTTAGTATACTGTATTGGTCTTTATCTTTCTGGCTTACTTCACTCTGTATAATGGGCTCCAGTTTCATCCATCTCATTAGATCTGATTCAAATGAATTCTTTTCAATGGCTGAGTAATATTCCATGGTGTATATGTACCACAGCTTCCTTATCCATTCGTCTGCTGATGGGCATCTAGGTTGCTTCCATGTCCTGGCTATGATAAACAGTGCTGCGATGAACATTGAGGTGCACGAGTCTCTTTCAGATCTGGTTTCCTCGGTGTGTATGCCCAGAAGTGGGATTGCTGGGTCATATGGCAGTTCTAATTCCAGAATTTTAAGAAATCTCCACAATGTTTTCCATAGTGGCTGTAGTAGTTTGCATTCCCACCAACAGTGTAAGAGGGTTCCCTTTTCTCCACACCCTCTCCAGCATTTATTGCTTGTAGACTTTTGGATAGCAGCCATCCTGACTGGCGTGTAATGGTACCTCATTGTGGTTTTGGTTTGCATTTCTCTGATAATGAGTGATGTTGAGCATCTTTTCATGTGTTTTTCAGCCATCTCTATGTCTTCTCTGGAGAAATGTCTGTTTAGTTCTTTGGCCCATTTTTTGATTGGGCCATTTATTTTTCTGGAGTTGAGCTGGAGGAGTTGCTTGCATATTTTTGAGATTAATCCTTTGTCTGTTGCTTTGTTTGCTATTATTTTCTCCCAATTTGAGGGCTGTCTTTTCACCTTGCTTATAGTTTCCTTTGTTGTGCAAAAGCTTTTAAGTTTCATTAGGTCCCATTTGTTTATTTTTGCTTTTGTTTCTAATATTCTGGGATGTGGGTTATAGAGGATCCTGCTGTGATTTATGTCGGAGAGTGTTTTGCCTATGTTCTCCTCTAGGAGTTTTATAGTTTCTGGTCTTACATTTAGATCTTTAATCCATTTTGAGTTTATTTTTGTGTATGGTGTTAGAAAGTGTTCTAGTTTCATTCTTTTACAGGTGGTTGACCAGTTTTTCCCAGCACCACTTGTTAAAGAGGTTGTCTTTTTTCCATTGTATATCCTTGCCTCCTTTGTCGAAGATAAGGTGACCATAGGTTCGTGGATTTATCTCTGGGCTTTCTAGTCTGCTCCATTGATCTATATTTCTGTCTTTGTGCCAGTACCATACTGTCTTGATGACTGTGGCTTTGTAGTAGAGTCTGAAGTCAGACAGGTTGATTCCTCCAGTTCCATTCTTCTTTCTCGAGATTGCTTTGGCTATAGGAGGTTTTTTATATTTCCATACAAATTGTGAAATTATTTGTTCTAGTTCTGTGAAAAATACCGTTGGTAGCTTGATAGGGATTGTATAAATGCTTTAAGTTTTAAAGGAAATTATTTTTGCTTAATTATGTCTTTCTAAGCAGATATACGAGTTAAGTCCTAGGGTTGGAAACCTGCACAGTGATCACTAGACCACTGTTCCAATGCTCTTCTCTATCCCTCATCTACATTCAACTCCTGTTTTTTAAATTCTCCTAGAATATAAGAGGACAAGTGGAGGAGAAGGGAATGACAGAGGATGAGATGGTTGGATGACATCTTCGACTCAATGGACATGAGTTTGAGCAAGCTCTGGGAGTTGGTGATGGACAGGGAAGCCTGGCATGCTGCAGTCCATGAGGTCACAAAGAGTCAGACCCAACTGAGTGACTGAATTGACTAACTGATGACATTATATATCACATAATTGGTTTGGGTAAAATATAACAGTGGGACATAGAATTCCATTGTCCTTCCAAAGACAAGTAATTCTTAAGCCAAAGAAAGGCAGAACTCAGAGATACTGAAGAGAAATCTGGCTCAAATAAAATAATCAAACAATATCAAAATTTTTAGGGAATTGGAGTGGGGCCTCAGCTCAGATGTGAATGTCTCTGAGGTTACAGAAGTGTCATCATGAGAATATTTATGTTATGTGTCTTACAAAACCGTTATGGCAGAATACAAAGTGTGGAAGGGAGTAGGTTAGGGCAGAAAGGACTCATGCAGCAAACCAAGCCTTCTTTCTTGCCTCTATGACCCTTGCTACCAGCATCTCTGCAACTGGATCTCAAATGTTCTTCCTCATCTCCCTAGTATAACTGCAACTTCCAAACAGGAGAATGGTCCGCACTGGCATGTTACTCTATGTGCATTTCAGCATTTAGTTCATAGAGACCCTTCCACCCTCTTATCCAAAAATCACCACCCTCTCTGTCCCAGCGGGTCCTGAATCATGAATCATCTATCCCTCCTATGCTGAGGTTTGAGGGACTTGAGAGGTTAATGGGGAAGTGAAGACTTCTTATATTCAGAAACTGGCTATAGTCCTGCCCTCTCCAGAGGGGGAATAAGAAAGCAATATATTCATCAATATATTCATTACCATTCTTCTCTAACACAGGGTATAACATTTCTACATCATTGAGAATCAAAACAAACCAAAACACCCAGCAATCTTGTCAAAAGACAAGTTATGTGAACCACCCAATAGTCAGACCCTTGCTTTACTCAGAGCACATCCTTTCGTTAGTATTAGACAGAATAGCAAAGTGTTAGTCACTCAGTCGTGTCTGACTCTGTGACCCCATGGACTGTAGCCCACCAGGCTCCTCTGTTCATGGAATTCTCCAGGCAAGAATACTGGAGTGGATAGCCATTCCCTTCTCCAGGGGATCTTCCCAACCTAGGGATCAAACCCAGGTCTCCTGCATTGCAGGCAAATTCCTTACCATCTCAGATATCAGGAAAGCCACAAACATGGTCATAAATACTATACAAGTTGGATTGGAAACAGTCTGATTTAGTTCGAATGAAAGGGTGCTGCAAAAATATACTGCTGCTGCTAAGTCACTTCAGTCGTGTCTGACTCGGTGCGACCCCAAAGATGGCAGCCCACCAGGCTCCCCCGACCCTGGGATTCTCCAAGCAACAACACTGGAGTGGGTTTCCACTTACTTCTCTAGCGCATGAAAGTGGAAAGTGAAAGTGAAGTCGCTCAGTCCTGTCCGACTCTTAGCGACCTCATGGACTGCAGCCTACCAGGCTCTTCTGTCCATGTGATTTTCCAGGCAAGAGTATTAAAGTGGGTTGCCATTGCCTTCTCGGCAAAACTATACAGTGCTTTGCAAATGTATTGTTGTCAACATTTTTTTTTTCATTTATATAAATTTGGAGAATATTTCTGAGTCTGTTGGCCTCATGTAGTCCTAGGAAGGTTTGTTTCTTTTCCTGATTACTGAAATCTAAAAAAGGACCAGGGGTTTAACTATAAAGATAGTAAATTGATATATTTACCCTCCATTTCCAATTCCTCTTTCACAACCAGGAATTTCCCAACAGATCTGAGTGATGACTGCTGAGAACTGCAGTGTGGCTACTGACTTCACATTCCCAGGACGTTCAGGCAGAAGGCACGTGCAAGAGAGGCTTTTCCTGCTCTTCCTGCTGGTCTACGGCATAACCGTGGTTGCCAGTGTAAGGATGAGCCTGCTGATCAAGGTGAACCCAAGACTGAATACACCCATGTAGCATTTCCTGAGCAATCTTTCCTTCTGTGCTGTTTGTTACTCCTCTGCTGTCTCTCCCAAGATGCTGGCTGATTTCCTATCTGAGCATAAAAGGATTCCATTTGACTTGTGTGCTATACAGATGTATTTCTGGGGGACTTTTGCAGATGTGGAATGTCTCATGTTGGCTGTCATGGCTTATGACCGTTATGTAGCCATTTGCAATCCACTTCTTTTTTTTTTTTCCTTTATTTTTATTAGTTGGAGGCTAATTACTTTACAATATTGTAGTGGTTTTTGCCATACATTAACATGAATCAGCCATGGATTTACATGTATTCCCCATCCCAATCTCCCCTCCCACCTCCCTCTCCACCTGATTCCTCTGGGTCTTCCCAGTGCACCAGGCCCGAGCACTTGTCTCATGCATCCAGCCTGGGCTGGTGATCTGTTTCACCCTAGATAATATACATGTTTCGATGCTGTTCTCTTGAAACATCCCACCCTCGCCTTCTCCCACAGAGTCCAAAATTCTGTTCTGTACATCTGTGTCTCTTTTTCTGTTTTGCATATAGGGTTATCGTTACCATCTTTTTAAATTCCATATATATGTGTTAGTATACTGTATTGGTCTTTATCTTTCTGGCTTACTTCACTCTGTATGATGGGCTCCAGTTTCATCCATCTCATTAGAACTGATTCAAATGAATTATTTTTAATGGCTGAGTAATATTCCATGGTGTATATGTACCACAGCTTCCTTATCCATTCGTCTGCTGATGGGCATCTAGGTTGCTTCCATGTCCTGGCTATTATAAACAATGCTGCGATGAACATTGGGGTGCACATGTCTCTTTCAGATCTGGTTTCCTCAGTGTGTATGCCCAGAAGTGGGATTGCTGGGTCATATGGCAGTTCTATTTCCAGTTTTTAAAGAAATCTCCACACTCTTCTCCATAGCGGTTTTACTAGTTTGTATTTCCACCAAAATTGTAAGAGGGTTCCCTTTTCTCCTCACCCTCTCCAGCATTTATTGCTTGTAGACTTTTGGATAGCAGCCATCCTGACTGGCGTGTAATGGTACCTCATTGTGGTTTTGGTTTGCATTTCTCTGATAATGAGTGATGGTGAACATCTTTTCATGTATTTTTTAGCCATTTGTATGTCTTCTTTGGAGAAATGTCTGTTTAGTTCTTTGGCCCACTTTTTGATTGGGTCATTTATTTTTCTGGAATTGAGCTGGAGGAGTTGCTTGTATATTTTTGAGATTAATTCTTTGTCTGTTGCTTCATTTGCTATTATTTTCTCCCAATCTGAGGGCTGTCTTTTCACCTTGCTTATAGTTTCCTTTGTTGTGCAAAAGGAACAAAATGTTTTAGGTTTCATTAGGTTCCATTTGTTAATTTTTGCTTTTATTTCCAATATTCTGGGAGGTGGGTCATAGAGGATCCTGCTGTGATTTATGTCGGAGAGTGTTTTGCCTATGTTTTCCTCTAAGAGTTTTATAGTTTCTGGTCTTACACTTAGATCTTTAATCCATTTTGAGTTTATTTTTGTGTATGGTGTTAGAAAATGTTCTAGTTTCATTCTTTTACAAGTGGTTGACCAGTTTTCCCAGCACCACTTGTTAAAGAGATTGTCTTTTTCCCATTGTATATTCTTGGAATCCACTTCTTTATACAGTCTCCATGTCCAGAAGACTCTGTACCCAGCTAATATCTGTTGTCTATGTGGAAGGTTTGGTAGATTCAGCAATCCACACCTGTTGTACATTTCGATTATCATTTTGCAGTTCTAATGTCATCAATCACTTTTTCTGTGACATCCCAGCCTTGCTAGCCCTCTCCTCCTCAGATACATCCATCCATGAGATAATGCTGTTCATATCCAGTAGCTGCGTTGTGGGGACCAGCATTATCACTGTCCTCTTCTCCTAGAGCTACATCATAGCAACCATCCTTAGGATGAACTCAGCCAAGGGAAGACACAAAGCTTTCTCTATGTGTGTCTCCCATTTAACCGCTGTGGCTATATTTCATGGCACACTCCTGTTCATGTATTTCAGACCCAGCTCGAGTTACTCCATGGACACAGACAAAATAGCCTCTGTCTTCTACACAGTTGTCATCCCCATGTTAAACCTACTCATCTACAGCTTAAGGAATAAGGATGTAAAAGTTGCCATAAAAAAAAGCAATCAGTACTAAACTGTGTTCTGAGTGATAGAGTGTTTTCAACCAAAACTACATATGTAAAGATTCTGAGAGCTGAAGTTCATGTACTGATAGATTCTTGTAGTCTCATCATTACAGTCTTCTGGATATTACCCATTACTTACCTTTGTGCCTAAATTGAGTGTTGAAAGTAGTCATTGGTGATCTTAATTTGTCTCCAGACTAAGAAAAGGGGAGCAATATGCTGTTTTGCAGAGAGGGTCTTTTTTATACCTCTTTCCTTGGGTAAGCCTCCTGTGAGATAACATTCACCAACTATCCCTCCACTTATGTCAATTCAACTTACCATCCTTTGATTCCAGTACATTATTTAAACAATAGGTTTAGTAAAATTGCTCAGCAATAAGGGAATATTAGTGATTCAAATAGTTTTTTTGTACACTTTTTATGTACTTGTAGCACTCTATAACTGTGTCATCATAGCATGTCAAATTGCATAGGCAGTGAATAAATACTTTCTTATACAGATAAATTCAGAAATAAACAAAAATAAACATAAAACCATGTGTTGTAATTCAAACCTTGATAAATGCAAGTTCCTTTCCTTTCTTGTTCACCCATTATCTATTTTGATATTTATATTGCTTGGCTTCAGAATGCCATTCAAAAACACTTATTGATTAAATGAGCGAGGGCCCCTTGCAATATCAAGCAAAGGAGTCCTTGTAAATTTACCAAATACACTAGCAAGAACCCCTCTCTTTATTTCACTTTATTCTAGTATATTTACTGTGCCTTCTAGATGGTAAAGAACCTACCTGCCAGTGCAGGAGAAATAAGAGATGTGGGCTTGATCCCTTAGTGGGGAAGATCCCCTGGAGGAGGACATGGCAACCCACTCTAGTATTCTTGCCTGGAGAATCCCATGGACAATCAAGTCTGGTGGGCTTTAGTCCATGGGGTCATTAAGAGTCAGACACAACTGAAGTGACTTAGCATACATGTGTATTCACTGTAAAAGAAATATGTCTCTGTTTCACGCCTCCAGACACAGTTGAATGAGTAACAGATACAGGGATCACAGGGATTGACAGAACTTCTTGAATAGCCTGTTCCTTATAATTCTGCCCCAATTATATCACTAAGTAACCCTAGAATCATATGTACTAGATCGCTATTGCACTCCAGAGACTGGTTATCATCCTGTGCATGTACTCTCTTGCCAATATTGCGGAGAACAGATACTGTATTCTTCACAGAGGTACAGAAACTCATGATTGGAAGTTGGGGGATGAAGAACCTGGGTCTTCTTTAAAGGTCACTGGAAAAGACAACTCCACCTCTTGAGGTGTTCCTAGCATTGGCCTTTTGCTGTCATTGCTTTCAGTCACAAAGTCGTGTCTGACTCTATTATAGACTGCCAGGCTCCTTGGTCCATGGGATTTCCCAAGCAAGAGTATTGGAGTGGGTTGCCATTTCTTAATCCAGGAGACCTTCCTGACTGAGGGATTAAACTCTCATCATTTACATTATTAGGCTGATTCTTTACCAGTGAGCCATTATCTCAGTTAATATAAAAAAATTTTTTTTGCTATCTTTTAAATGAAAGAGAAAGTTATCATCTTAAGCATTGGTATACAGGAAAATAAGAAACAAACACAAGGTAATGTTTAGAATTGTATTATATTTGCAGTGATTGATATTGACTCTCTGTGTATCTGTGACATGTACTGGAACACTGAATGACATGTTGTTCAGTTGCTAAGTTGTGTCTGACTCTTTGCAACCCCATGAACTACAGCATGCCAGGCTCCTCTGTCCTCCACTATCTCTCAGAGTTTGCTCAAATTCATGTCCATTGAGTGGTGACACTGTCTAACCATCTCATCCTCTGTCATCCTCTTCTCCCCCTGCTTACAGTCTTTCCCAGCACCAACGTTTTTGTTTTGTTTTGTTTTTTTACAATGAGTCAGTTCTTTGCATCAAGTTGGCAAAGTTTTGGAGCTTCAGCTTCAGCATCAGTCCTTCCAATGAATATTCAGAGTTGATTTCCTTTAGGATTGACTGGTTTGATCTCCTTGCTATCCAAGGGACTCTCAAGAGTCTTCTCCAGCACCACAGTTCAAAAGCATCAATTCTTCATCACTCAGCCTTCTTTATGGTCCAACTCTCACATCAACACGTGACAACTGGAAAATCCAGAGCTTTGACTACACAGGTCTCTGTCAACAAAGTGATGTCTCTGCTTTTTAATACTCTGTCCAGGTTTGTCATCACTTTCCTTCCAAAGAAAAAGCATCTCTTGATTTCATGGCTGCAGTCACTGTCCCCAGTGATTTTGGAGTCCTGGAAAATAAAATCTGTCATTGCTTCCACTTTATCCCCTTCTATTTGTCATGAAGGTCAGTTTATATTCCAATCCCAAAGAAGGGCAATGCCAAATAATGTTCAAATTGCCACACAACTGCACTCATTTCACATGCTAGCAAGGTGACGTTAAAAATTTTTCACCTAGGTTTCAACAGTACATGAACAGAGTGTCCAGATGTACAAGCTGGATTTAGAAAATGCAGAGGAACCAGAAATTAAATTCCCAACATCTGTTTCATCACAGGAAAAACAAGAGAATTTCAGAAAAAAAAAATCAAAACATCTGCTTAAATGACTACTCTAAAGCCTTTGACTGTGTGGATCCCAACAAACTGTGGAAAATTCTTAAAGAGATGGAAATAGCAGATCACCTTACCTGCCTCCTAAGAAGTTTGTATGCAGGTCAAGCAGCAACAGGTAGAGCAAGACATAGAAAAATGGATTGGTTCAAAATTGGGCAAGGAGTATGTCAAGGCTGTATATTGTCACCCCACTTATTTAACTTATATGCAGAGTACATCATGTTAAATGCTGGGCTGGATAAATCATAAGCTGAAATCAAGACTGCTGGCAGAAATATCAACAACCTCAAAGATGCAGATAATATCCCCCTAATGGCAGAAAGTGACAAGGAACTAAAGAGCCTCTTGATGAAGGTGAAAGAAGGGAGTGAAACAAATAGCTGAAAACTCAACATTCAAAAAACTAAGATCATGGCATCTGGTCCCATCACTTCATGGCAAATAGATGGGGAAAAAATGGAAACTGACAGACTTTATTTTATTGGGTCCCAAAACCACTGTGGATGGTGACTGCTGCCATGAAATTAAAAGATGGTTGCCCCTTGGAAGAAAAGCTATGACAAGCTTAGAGTATTAAAAAGCAGCGACATCACTTTTCCTACAAAGGTCTGTGTAGTCAAAATACGGCTTTTCCAGTCGTCATGTACAGAGGTAAGAATTGTACCATAAACAAGGCTGAGTCCAAAGAATCGATGGTTTTGAACTGTGGTGCTGGAGAAGACTCTTGAGAGTTCCTTGAACAGCAAGGAGATCCAACCAGTCAATCCTAAAAGAAATCAACCCTGAATATTCATTAGAAAGACCGATGCTGAAGCTGAAGCTCCAATATGTTGGTTACCTGATCCAAAGAGCCAAATGTTTGGAAAAGACCTTGAATTTGGGAATGACTGAAGGCAGGAGGAAAAGGGTACAACAGAGAATGAGATGGCTGGATGGCATTGCTGACTCAATAGACATGAGTTTGAGCAAACTCTGGGAGATGATGAAGGATAGGGAAGCCTGGTGTGCTGCAGTCTATGGGGCTGCAAAGAGTTAGACATGACTTAGTGAGTGAACAACAAAATTTGCCATGAAACGTTGGGACCAGATGCCATGATCTTAGTGTTTTGAATGTTGAATTGTAAGCCAGCTTTTTCACTCTCCTCTTTCACCTTCATTAAGAAGCTCTTTAGTTCCTCTTCACTTTCTGCCATCAGAGTGGTATCATCTGCATATCTGAGGCTGTTGATATTTCTCCTGGCAATTTTGATTCCAGCTTGTGATTCATCCAGCCCAGCATTTCTTATGGTGTATTCTGCATATAAGTTAAATAAACAGGTGACAATATACAGCCTTGTCATACCCCTTTCCCAATTTTGAACCAGTCATTTGTTCTATGTCCAGTTCTAACTGTTGCTTCTTGACTCACATGCAGTTTTCTCAGGAGACAGGTAAAGTGATCTGGTACTCCCATCTGTTAAAGAAAGTAAATAAATAGTCTTGTTTAGGCTTCAGAGACAAAGCAGAGCAGGCCTGTGACCTTGCTTCTAAGCTACCTGGGCACTGCCCTGACTGGGAGTGACTGGGATTGACTGCTGTGAGTGCAAGGCTTGCAGCATCATAGATAAGATGGGGGAGGAATCCTGAGACAGTTGAGCCCCTGGAGGGGGCCTGGCCAACCAAGCCCCAGGCTTCACCACATTCCAGGTTTTCCATGGCAAAGTCAACAGCATTACCTTGAAACCAGGCTTGCATTTTGGTCCCAGATTGATGAATGTATCTGTTTGAGTCTGTCCTGGGATTATAAATCGAAAACCAGAAGGACAGTCTTTGAAGTCTCACCCACAGAGCAGAGCGGAGGTGCTGCCTGGGACCTTTTCCCAATTGGGACTCCAGATGTGCTGTGACATGGGACTTCCCAGTGCTGTTTAAGTCTGGATGTTGGTCAAAACCCAATTTGGTGATGTATCCTCTGCTCTTTCTATTTCTCTTTTCTTTTAATGTTAGTATATTGAAAGTAAGCTAGATAATTCTCTAATAAATATCTGCCTTTTTTTTTTTATTTGTATATAACAAGTGGCTTACTTTGTTAACAAATCCTTTGAACCTGAGACAGAAGTGAAAACTTTTGGCAAAACACCATCAATTCTAAGATTTTTCCACAGATTTTTGTGATCCACATAGTCAAAGACTGTAGCACAGCCAGTGAAGCAGAAGCAGATGTTTTTTGGAAATTCCCTTGCTTTCTCCATGACCCACATATTTTCTTATAACCTCAAATAATGGATTTTTTCTCAGTATATTTTATATATCAGTACCTCTTAATTATTGCCCAAATCCTTTCCATATTCAATGTACTTTGTTAAAAACCTATTAAAGATAGTCATGCCTATTAACAATAATTTGTGTTATGTAAAATTGGATTCTCTGGCCATTATTTACATATAAGGTGCTGATGTGATAGTCACTCAGTAGTGTCTGACTTTTGCTGAGCCCATGTGCTATAGCCCATGAGGTTCTTCTGTTGATGTAATTCTCCAGGATAAAATACTGGATTTCCTTCTTCAGGAGATCTTTCTAACCAGGGAGTGAACCCTAATCTTCTTCACTTTAGATAGATTCTTTACCATTTACACACTGTATGTTGAAGGAAAAAAAGATAGACTTTACTTTGTTCCTTTAGCTTTTTATCTAATGACTCTGTACTAATGCCTTTACATATGATAAGGAAATCAGGATTTTTTGCATTTTTTCTGTTTATTTTTATTTTAACATAATGGTTAAGATGTGAGAGAGGTGAGTATTCAATCTGGATTTTTTTTAAGTGGGGTTCAGTTGCTTTACAATGTTCTGTTAGTTCTGCTGTGCATTAAACAAATCACCCATGTGTGTGCATATGCCCCCTCCCTCTCACCCTCCGCTCTGGCACTGCACCCCTCTAGGTCACTGCAGGTACCACGTTGAGCTCCCTGTGCTGTATAGCAGGCTGCCACTCACTATCTCTTTTACACAAGGTTGCACAATCATATAAAGATTAATAAGTCCCTCAGGGACGAGCCCTGAAAAGAGATGGTATCATTCACAACACCAGGTCATGAGTGGCATCTTCAGGATCCATCTTTATCCACTTCAGAGGCAGGTCATCCAATGTTTCAGATCTCACTACACATCCCATCATCATATTATGTTTGGAGTTCTTTGCCCTTAGGACTGGTTTTTCCAGACCCTGCATTCATTCATTGTCTGAGCTGAGCAGAGGTTACTTCACAGTGATCTATGTTGGGCACACCATTCCCAAATCAGTCCAAATGCCTGAAACCACCCTAATGATGCAATTCCCTGCTTGCACCTTGCCAAGAAGTAATTTGGCTAATTAATCCTGGAGTACTTTTCTTATGTAATTCTCTGGTCCTGTCCCAAGGGCCATGGTTGAAATGGCACATTTAACTGCAAAGGAAACAATATCTATCTTTTGTGATGAACTCATGCACTTAGGACATTTCCTGTTCCATATTTAGGACAAGACACTTGATTCTCATCACCTTCAGGCTACCATTCCATTCTTCCCCACCAAAAGTCAGCATTGCCCACACCTTACCTTCACATTGATCTGTATTGGACAAAATTCTACCTTTTAATTTCTATTTTATATTGGGTTAGAGTTGATTAAAAATTTTGTCTTAGTTTCAGTCGTACAGCAAAGTGATTTGTAATACAAATCCATGTATCTATTCTTTTTCAGATTATTATCCCCTATAGGTTATTACAGAGTATTGAGTTCCCTGTGCTATAGAGTAAGTCCTTGTTGATTATCTATTTTAAACATAGTAGTGCATTTATGTTGATTCCAACCTTCTAACTTATCACCTAGTCTGAAAAAATTACTGTTAAAGATAGTCTCCACTGCAATAAATGCAACTCTCATGTAATTTATAACACAGCACACATTTTCACTAAAATGTCTTTCTTCTCTCTTGCTAGTTCACCCTCTCCCTGACTACTCAACCTCAACTTTGAGTTTAATACTTTATTTATATTTTCCAGTCCTATTTCCTCTCTGAGTCATTTGTCAGCCTCTCATCAAGGTATCATCCCAACAATTGTAGGCTTCATTTACCATCTCTGACTCCCATTGCATGGCCTCCTTCAGTAACCATGCATAATGAGATTGTAACTTAGGTCAGTTCTTTTTTCACAGTTCCTTATTTCTACTCTGCAATTGGTATCACCACACATAAGCATAACCAGGGATGGTAGTTAGGTCATATACAGAATGATAGAAGCCATGAGCTCATACTGGTGAAAGGTTGGTTAGCAGAGTTTGTTGAATCAAAGCATAATAGCTATCATTGATAAGTATGTGGCTTCTTCTTCAGAGGCAGCAAATTTAACTTAGCTTGAAAACCTCTCTAGAAATAAGCTATGAACTGGAGAAGCAGTTTCAACAACATTGTGTCTGTATGAACACTCAACTTACAGTAACTGTTACCTTCTACAAATCACTTATACCATGGGCCTCATTTTCCACTGGTCAAAAGAGAGTTATGAGTGCAATAGTCATAGTGGAGGTTTGAATTGACATACTTTAGAGAAAACCATATGAATATTTACTACATCTAAACTTTATTTTAAAATTTTAAGTAGATAGCTACCTATGCAGTATTATGTTCAGGGACATCATTGGCATCAAGGAAGTTTGTTTAGATACAGATTTTTATCTCAATTATTTGTCTTCAAAGTCTTGCATTTTATATTCTACCTCCAGTCTCTCTCTCCATGCCCTCATGATTCAAAAAGATATTCTCTATTAATGCCCAAACCTTTGGGGAAGCAATTTAGCTTATTCAACTGTCAGTAGCATACTGCTATCCATGTTAGAGATTTAGGAAGAGTTAGTCATCATGGCCTGGATGGGCAGTCAGGTTTATGAAGATAAGATGGGGTTCTGTCTAAACAGAGTGTAGCCTGAGGAAATGTGGTATTCTTAGAGAAAGAGAAGCATCTGAGAAAAATATGTCTGGAAAGAAATCAGATTATGGTGGTGATGGTTAACTTCCCTCCCTCCAAATACACAACAGAGAAACAGAGAATGGAAATAAATTCTTAATGACAACAAATATATCATTTTCCTGTACAAACATGCTGAAATACTTTTATCAATTACATAGGGTTTTTGATATTTTTATTGCCGATATCTGCCACAGAAGTACATTTGATATTTTCTTATTGAGGTCATCACATAAAGAAGAGAAATACATTAATGAAAGGCATTAATAATAGTAACAGAAATCTCTTTTATGAAAATTATTAATTTAAGTGAATTTTGTCTGAAGAATATTCTAGCTTTATAAACACCAATGGGGAATACTATAACAGTAAATAATATGAAGACAAACACACATAACTTAAAATCATTTGTTTTGTATTTATTCCAAGTTAGGATTCAGAACATTCAGAAAACTCAGATCATGACATCCGGTTCCATCACTTCATGGCAAATAGATGGGGAAACAGTGGAAATAGTGGCTGACTTTATTTTACTGGGCTCCAAAATCACTGCAGATAGTGATTGCAGCCATGAAATTAAAGGACACTTATTCATTGGAAGGAAAGTTATGACCAACCTAGACAGCTTATTAAAAAGCAGAAACATTACTTTGCCAACAAAGGTCTGTCTGGTCAAAGCTATGGTTTTTCCAGTGGTCATGTATGGATGTGAGAGTTGGACTATAAAGAAAGCTGAGTGCCAAAAAATTGATGCTTTTGAACTGTGGTGTTGGAGAAGACTCTTGAGAGTCCCTTGGACTGCAAGGAGATCCAACCAGTCTATCCTAAAGGAGATCAGTCCTGGGTGTTCATTGGAAGGAATGATGTTGAAGCTGAAACTCCAATACTTTGGCTACATTATGTGAAGAACTGACTCATTGGAAAAGACCCTGAGGTCTTTTTGATTGAGGGCAGGAGGAGAAGGGGACGACAGAGGATGAGATGGTTGGATGGCATCACTGACTTAATGGACATGAGGTTTGGGTGGACTCTAGGAGTTGGTGATGGACAGGGAGGCCTGGCGTGCTGTGGTTCATGGGGTCGCAGAGTCAGACACGACTGAGCGACTGAACTGAACTGAACTGAGGATTCAGAATAAATATGAAACTTACTGAATTACTGGAATGCATAAACTGGTACATGCCTTGCACATCTTTTCTTGTTTGTTCACATTTTGCATTTACACATCTGTGGCAATTAAATTAACTGCATTAAGACTGGAATTGTAGAGGGAATACACAGGATCATAGTACATTTGGGGAGAATATTTATCAACTATAGGTGTCTAAAGAACAAATAGCAACCTGTGCTCAAAAGTATACAGCAATGACTCACACGTGTGATAGACTATTGCAATAGATGGATAATGCAGAGATCACCTCCTCAAAACTGTCAGGTTGTACAATGTCAAGGGACACCACTTTCTTTACTTCCTATTCCTTCCTGAAACTGCAATGAAGTGGTCCCCCACATCACTTTCTCTTCACTTCAACATTGATTATGTTCGAATCCATATGATATAACTAAAACAGACACCCTCCCAGTGTGACAGCGCTTCCTAGTTGCCCTCCTCTGCTCTCGGTCATGGCTAGATCCCTCCTTGGCTTAGAAATGGGACTTGTATGATCCATCTGTCCTCTCAGAAATCTAGGAGCCATATGTCATTGTTTTTTGAGTTTTCAAGTGCCACTTTAACATAAAAAAGCCATAATATCTGCGAGACTACTTGGAGTTATGTGTGTGTGTGTGTGTGTGTGTGTGTGTGTGTATCAGCATAAAACAATACACATTTATTATCTCACAGTTTCTATGGTTGAGAGTACAGGCACAGTTTAACTGGGTTTTCTGCTCAGGGTTTCACAACTCTGTGGTCAGGGTGTTGGTCAGGGCTACGTTTTTGTTTTGGTTTTCTGTCTTTTTTTTTTTTTCAGTTTTATTTATTTATTTTACTTTACAATATTGTATTGGTTTTGCCATACATTGACATGAATCCACCATGGGTGTACATGTGTTCCCCATCCTGAACCCCCCTCCCACCTCCCTCCCCATCCCATCCCTCTGGGTCATCCCAGTGCACCAGCCCTGAGCACCCTGTCTCATGCATTGAAGACAAATCTGTTTCATTATGCTGTATTCAGGAATCTATTTTTGAGATATTTCTATGGAAGTAAAGAAACAATGTCTACAGAATTTCAGGATATTATTCCCTCTGGGCTTCAATTTCTGTTTCATATTATGAGGCTATTAGGTCATGACATATGTGGTAATATGTCAAATCTATAAAAGCATGCAGTGAAAATTAGATAATATAAAATGAGCATGGTGAAAAAGCAAAAATTGCAATGTTTATGTCATTTTAACACTCTTTGTTCCTAAACATCATTTATAGAATTTATTTATTTATTTTTATAATTTTAATTTTATTTATTTATTTATTGGCCTGCCATGTGGTATGTAGGATCTTAACCCACACTCAGGATGCCAATTGGAACCCTCACCCTCTGTGTTGGAACTGTAGAGTCTTAACTACTGGACCCCCAGGGAAACTCCCACATAGAATTTGTTTTAAAAAATATCTGACTTAGAATGTCTGCTATCCAAAAGTCTACAAGCAATAAACGCTGGAGAGGGTGTGGAGAAAAGGGAACCCTCTTACACTGTTGGTGGGAATGCAAACTAGTACAGCTGCTATGGAGAACGTTGTGGAGATTCCTTAAAAAAACTGGAAACAGATCTGCCATATGACCCAGCAATTCCACTCCTGGGCATACACACTGAGGAAACCAGATCTGAAAGAGACACGTGTACCCCAATGTTCATCGCAGCACTGTTTATAATAGCCAGGACATGGAAGCAACCTAGATGCCCATCAGCAGACGAATGGATAAGAAAGCTGTGGTACATATACACAATGGAATATTACTCAGCCATTAAAAAGAATACATTTGAATCACTTCTAATGAGATGGATAAAACTGGAGCCCATTATACAGAGTGAAGTAAGCCAGAAAGATAAACATGAATACAGTATACTAACGCACATATATGGAATTTAGAAAGATGGTAATGATAACCCTATATGCAAGACAGAAAAAGAGACACAGATGTATAGAACAGACTTTTGGACTCTATGGGAGAAGGTGAGGGTGGGATGATCTGAGAGAACAGCATCAAAACATATATATTATCAAGTGTGAAACAGATCGCCAGTCCCAGGTTGGATGCATGAGACAAGTGCTCGGGGCTGGTGCACTGGGATGACCCAGAGGGATGGGGTGGGGAGGGAGGTGGGAGGGGGGTTCAGGATGGGGAACACATATAAACCCATGGCTGATTCATGTCAGTGTATGGCAAAAACCACTACAATATTGTAAAGTAATTAGCCTCCAACTAATAAAAATAATTGGGAAAAATAAAAAAAAATACCTGACTTTGATAAACTATGCTGTTGTTGTTCAGTTGCAAAGTCATATCCAACTCTTTGCAGCCCCATGGACTGCAGCATTCCAGGCTTCCCTGTCCTTCACCATCTCCTGGGGTTTGCTCAAACTCATGTCCATTGAATTGGTGATGCCATCCAATCATCTCATCCTCTGTCATCCCCTTCTCCTCCTGCTTTCAATCTTTCTCAGCATCAGGGTCTTTTCTAATGAGTCAGCTCTTCCCATCAGGTGGCCAAAATATTGGAGCTTCAGCTTCAGCATCAATCCTTTCCAATGAATATTCAGGACTGATTTCCTTTAGGATGGACTGGTTTGATCTCCTTGCAGTCCAAGGGACTCTCAAGAGTCTTCTCCAACATCACAGTTCAAAAGCATCAATTCTTTGGCCCTCAGCTTTCTTTATAGTCCAACTCTCACATCCATATGTAACTATTGGGAAAACTATAGCTTTGTCTATACTGACATTTGTCAGCAAAGTGATGTCTCTGCTTTTTTAATATTTTGTGTAGGTTGGTCATATCTTTTCTCCCAAGGAGAAAGCATCTTTTGATTTCATGGCTGCAGTCACCACTTGCAGTGATTTTGGAGCCCAAGAAAATAAAGTCTGTCACTTTTTCCATTGTTTCCCCATCTATTTGCCACGAAATGATGGGACTGTATGCCATGATCTTAGTGTTTTGAATGTTAAGTTGATAATCAGCTTTTTCTTCCCTTTGCTCTTTCACCTTCATCAAAAGGCCCTTTAGTTCTTCTTCACTTTCTGCCATAAGGATGGGGTCATCTTCATATCTAAGGTTGTTTATATTTCTACCAGAAATCTTGATTCCAGCTTGTGCTTCATCCAGCCCAGCATTTCACATGAGGTACTCTGTATATAAGTTTAATAAGCAGAGTGATAATATATAGCCTTGACATAACTCCTTTCCCAGTTTTGAACTAGTCTGTTGCTCCATGTTTGGTTCTAGCTGTTGCTTCTTGACATGCATACAGTTTCCTTTGAGGCAGGTAATGCAGTCTGGTATTCCCATCTCTTTAAGGATTTTCCACAGTTTGCTGTGATCCACACAATATGAAAATGCAGAAAGATGATAAGCTATATATATATTTAATTGTCTCACATCACAGATTTTATGGTATTAATGACCGAATATACACTAAGTGGTATTATATATATGTATATGTATAATTCATTATATAATTAATTGTAACATCATTTTTATTTAAAAATTAAAAGCCAAGTAGTGTAGAAAACAAAATCTGTAGGTAGTGTAAATATGTTCTGATTTTTGCTGTTTTTACAAAATCTTTACTTTGTGGATGTATTTAGTGGGATGCCTGTGTGTCTGTGTAATTATGTAAGAGTGAATGGTTGTGCATTTGTTTTGTAATTTGTCAAATGGAAATAAAGTGCTTGAATAGGGATTTGTGAACTGGAAATAAGGAATGCTTGTTGATAGTTATCATTTAACTTTAATCAGTATTCCATTTACAGTCAACTTACTTGTATGAACTGCCAGATGATAAACTACATCTTGATGTCTGTTAATTATTCCTGAGGGACCAAGGGTTCACCACCCAGGGACCAGACATAGAGATGGTTATATAATCTAGGTCAGGCAGGAGACAATCCTGAATCCTCCTGCAGATAGAACTGCATGCAACAAGCAAGTCAGGAGTTCTGGGACAGGTACTGATATCTTTCTTGTTTCTCTGATATATATTTGAGATTTCCTTAGGTTTTTAACCCTTTTTTGAAAGAAAGCATGTTATATAAACAAAGGAATATATGAAATATACACAAAATTTTATTTTACATACTTTTCCCAGTCTGTTTATTTCAAATCAATGTATTTATTATTGCTGTTTAGTTTGATAAGTCATATCTGACTCTGCAACCCCACAGACTGTAGCACACCAGGCTTCCCAGCCCTTCATTCTCTCCTTGAGTTTGCTCAAATTCATTTGCACCAACTTGTGTTGGTGATGCTAACCACTTCATCTTCTGCTGGACCTTTCTCCTTTTTCCTAACTTATTTTTCCCAACATCAGGGTCTTTCCCAATGTGTCGGGTTTTTTCCCAATGAGTTGGTTCAGTGCACCAAGTGGCCAAAGTATTGTAGCTTCAGCTTCAGCCCTTCCAGAAAATATTGAGGGTTGATTTCCTTTAGGATTAACTGATTTGATCTCTTGCAGTCCAAGGGATTCTCAAGAGTCTTTTCCAGCACCACAATTTGAAAGTATCAATTTCAGATATACACAGATAAATACATATAGTCCAACTCTTTTGCGATCCCATGGACTCTAGCCTGCCAGGTTCCTCTGTCCATGGGATTTCCCAGGCAAGAATACTGGAGTGGGTTGCCATTTCCTCCTCCAGGGGATCTGCCTGACCCAGGGATCAAACTCATGTCTTCTGCATCTCCTGCACTGGCAGGCAGATTCTATATCACTGAGCCACCTGGGAAGCCCTACGTTCAACTCCACTTTTCTTACATTCTCACAGAATGTAAGAGGGTGGGTATGACATGGTGTATCACACAGTTGGTTTGGGTAAAGTATTACAAGAGGATATAAAATTCAATCCCCCCCCAAGACAAGTGACTCCTAAATCAAGGGTGACTGGCCTCAGAGATATACAAGAGAAACATGGATCAATTAAAAGAATGAAACTATCAAAATTTTTAGAGACTGGGATGGGGACACAGTTCATGCATGATTGTCTCTGGGATTCTGGGACTGTGAACATATGAGTATTTGTATCATGTGTCTTACGTAACTGATCTTGCATTGAATGTATCATGTTGAGAAGAGTAGACTAGGGCAGAAGGATCCATACAGTAAACCACACACCTTTCTTGCCTTTCTGTCATCTGTGCTATCAGCATCTCTACAAGTGGGTCCCAGACATTCTTCATCATCCCCCCTATGTAACAGCAGCTCTCAGAGGTGAGAATATCAGTCCTGGAATATGAATGCCTCTCCATTCTAACATTTAATACATAGGCACCCTTCCACCCTCTTATCCAAAAGCTATCACCTTTCTGCTCCAGTGGGTCTTCACAAACTATCTATCTCTCATATACTAAAGTTGAACAGACCTGAGAGTTTAATGGGGAAATTAGTTCCTCTTATGTTCAGAAACTTTCCACAGCTCTTCCTGCTCCACACTCTTGGCAGATGAAGAAATTGCAAAGCAATATATTTATTATCTACATCACTCATTAACTATATTTCTCTATTGCAGGATATGACAACATCCATACACCATTGAAACAAAGCAAGGCAGAGATCATGTCAAAAGACTTGGGTTACCTGGACCAACTAATTGTGAGAATCTTGCCTTCAATCTAAGGACATAAAGTTCTTAATATTAGATTGAAGTAGCAAAAATGATCATAAATGCTATACAAATTGATGTGGAAATAGCCTGATTTAGCTGCAAACACTACAACTGTATCATTATTATTATCATTTTATCAGTTATATCAAATTGGAAATATTTCCCAAAGGGTCAATTTAACTTCAAGGCATCTTAGCATTATTTATCTCTTCTTCTAATTACTGAATATATATTTAATTAAGACAGTAAGATGATATTAACCCTCCACTTCCATTTCCTTTTTCATAACCAGGAGTTTCACGTGTGAGGGATGACTGCTGAGAACTGCACTGTGTTTACTGACTTCGCATTCTTAGGACTTTCCAGTAGACAAGATGCGCAGGGGCTCTTCCTGCTCTTCCTGCTGGCTTATGGTGTGACTGTGGTTGATGCCAATGTCGGGATGGTCCTGCTGATCAAGGTGGACCCCAGACTGCACACGCCCATGTATTATTTCCTGAGCAATCTGTCCTTCTGTGACATCTGCTATTCTTCTACTATCTCTCCCAAGATGCTGGCTGATTTCTTATCTGAGCAAAAAAGGATTCCATATGATGTATGTGCCATCCAGATGTACTTTTTTGGAGCCTTTGCAGATGTGGAATGTCTCATGTTGGCTGTCATGGCTTATGACCGTTATGTAGCCATTTGCAATCCACTTCTTTATACAATTGCCATGTCCAGGGAAATCTGTACCCAGCTTGTGGCTATTGCCTACATCGTAGGCTTGGTAGATTCAGCAATCCACACCTGTTGTACATTTCGGTTGTCATTCTGCAATTCCAATATCATCAATCACTTTTTCTGTGACATCCCACCCTTACTAGCCCTCTCCTCCTCAGATACATCCATCAATGAGATTGTGATGTTCACTTTTATTGGCTGTGTTGTGGGGACCAGCATTATCACTGTCCTCCTCTCCTACAGTACATCGTAACAGCCATCCTTAGGATGAACTCAACAGAGGCGAGACGCAAAGCCTTCTCTACATGTGCCTCCCACTTAACCGCTGTGGCTATATTTCATGGCACACTCCTGTTCATGTATTTCAGACCCAGCTCCAGTTACTCCATGGACACAGACAAAACGGCCTCTGTCTTTTACACAGTTGCCATCCCCATGTTAAACCCACTGATCTACAGCTTAAGGAATCAAGATGTAAAAGGTGCCCTAAAAAAAGCAATCGGCACTAAATTATGTTCTGGGTGATACAGTACTTTTTTTTTTTTTTTGCTTAAAGTCTTTTTTTTTTTTTACTTCTTCATTTTATTTATTTATTTATTTATTTTTTGGAGGCTAATTACTTTACATCATTACAGTAGTTTTTGTCATACATTGAAATGAATTAGCCATGGATTTACATGTATTCCCCATCCCGGTCCCCCCTCCCACCTCCCTCTCCACCCGATCCCTCTGGGTCTTCCCAGTGCACCAGGCCCGAGCACTTGTCTCATGCACCCAACCTGGGCTGGTGATCTGTTTCACCCTAGATAATATACATGTTTCAATGCTCATCTGAAAGTATTTAAAGATTCTAAGAGGAGCAGCACAGGAACTTTGACATAGATTCTTATAGTCTTTCTAGTACAGCTTCTGAATGTTTTCCACTACTTACATTGTCACCTAAATCAGTTTAGGGAACAGTCATTACACTAAACTCTCCAAACTAAGGAAGAGTAGTAATAGGATCACTTTTCTGTTTTGCAGAGAGGATTTTTTTACACCTCTTTTTTCTTTTCTTGGAGAAGTCTCATTGAGATGTCATGCACAGAGCAACCCCTCACCCATGCTAATTTGACTTACCTTCCTAAAGGCTCCTATTTATTTATTTTTAACAATAGGCTTAATAATCTTGCTGAGCTGGATAGGAGTGTTAGTGGGTCAAATTAGGTTTATTTTAATCCTTTTCATGTATTTGTATCACCCTAACAAAGCTCCATCATAACACTTAGAAGCAAATAATTTGTAAGTAAGATGGAATGAGAAATCTCTCTTCCTTGACTAAATATTCCATAAAAATTTGGTCCTTCCCGTCTAATCCACTGTTGTCTACTCATTTACAATGCTTAGCCTCGGGATGCAATTCACAAATATTTATTGAGTAGATGAATGAATTAGACTGAAAAACTAATAGAAAATTGAACCTTTGTAAATTTATTTAAAAAATCATCATTTCCTTAATTTCATTCTAATGTGTTCACTTTAGGTGAAATCCATCTGCATTTGTTTTCTTTTGCCTTAGGCAAAAATGAGAATCTGGGACAGGAATTATTTGATGTAAAAATCTGCTCAGTTTCTCTTCATTCTGCTTCAGTTATTATCATCAAACATCCCCTGATTTTCCAGAAGTCACTGGAGAGGACTTTGTTAATGAAAACTATTGCCTGCCACATCAGTAAACAAAGGAGGTTGCAATCATGAAGCTGTCATAACACAGCTGCCTGGTCAGTGAGCCCTGAGGGACTCAGGATGAGAAAGCACAGAATAGGCTTTCTCAAGATAGGCTGGCCCCAGATAGCTAAGATCAGTTCAGTTCAGTTCAGTCACTCAGTCATGTCCAACTCTTTTCAACCATGGACTGCAGCATGCCAGGCCTCCCTGTCCATCACCAACTCGGAGCTTACTGAAACTCATGTCCATTGAGTCGGTGATGCCATCTAACCATATCATCCTCTGTTGTCCCCTTCTCCTCCCGCCTTCAATCTTTCCCAGCATCATGGTCTTTTCCAATGAGTGAGTCCTTTGCATCAGGTGGCCAAAGTATGGGAGTTTAAGCTTCAACATCAGTCCTTCCAATGAATATTCAGGACTGATTTCCTTTAGAATGGACCGGTTGGATCTCCTTGCAGTCCAAGGGACTCTCAAGATATCTAAGGTGCATGTCAAAGGAATAATGTCAGTGGGTCCAAACTGTTGCACCTTCCCATAAACAGAAAAACTGCTAAATTCTTTAGTTTATCTGGTTTTCTTTTATTAACAATAATCTTTTGGTGTTCTGATTATCTGATCTTTTGTTGCAAAATCTTCTATCTCTCCTGCCTCCCCCTTGCCTCTTCAGAACTTGCCTCTGCAGAACAGTTTCTTAGCACTGTGATGCTGTGTCCCAGGCTTGAATCCATCAAAATGTCTGCCAAATAAAATTTAACTCTCAACTTTTAGTTTGTTCCTTTTTTCAGGGGACAACTTTATCTCCCCAGTAGGTTCATAGCATTACACTAGTTAAATAAAATAAAAATATTAAATAAATAATATACATATATAAATATATAAAAATAAAAATAATAAAAGAAAGAAAGAAAGAAAGAAACTGAATGTTCTGTTGATGTAATTTAAATTGTAAAGGAACAGTTGTTAAAATGTATGTCCCTTGTGGTGGGGGGGAGATGCAGGCAGGGGAGAACGAAGTCATAGGTATATGAACATCCATGTGTCATGATTTATACAGTCTCTCTATATCACCATGAAATAAATAAATTGGAATGATATTCTGAACACAATTGTAACATTCTGTTCTCCTGGTATCCAATTAGCAATTAATCCAGCTGGAAAAATAAAACACAATTTCAGGTTCTTGGAAATCTTTTTGTTTTTTATTGAAATATAGCTATAATGCTTTATTAGTTTCAGGTGTACAGCAAAGTGATTCATATCACTTTTTTTTTGTATATGTTTGCTGTTATTTAATCACTAAATCATGTGTGACTCTTTCGTGACCCTATGGACTATAGCCATGTGTTTTTGTCCATGGGATTTCCCAGGCAAGGATACTGGAATGGGCTGCCATTTCCTTCTTCAGAGGATCTTTCTGATGCAGGGATTAAGCCAGTGTTTCCTGCTAAGCCCATATATATATATATATATATATGTATATGTATGTATGTATACTGGTGTGACTAAGGAGGTAAAGAATCTCTACCTGCCAGTGCAGGAAAAACAATTAATTAAGCACACACTTGCATTCCTAACACCATTTTCTGCTGTCTAAGACAAAGCATTTGGTTCTCATCACCTTCAGGCTGTCCTTTCCTTCTTCCCCACTGGAAGCCCGCATTTGCCAAGCCTATGTCACCACTGATCTGTGTGGACAGAACCCTCTCTGTAGTGTAGTTCCCACTGCCATGGGTGAGCTGAGGTTTGGTTTTATAGACGGCACCGTCCACTGTACAAGGCTCCCCTCTACCCCATCTGGAATAATGGGGGCACATAGACTGCTCCTCCAACTCGTCCGAAAAGCAAACACAGAAAGGTTCTTCTGTATTTCTTTAAGTGGCTTTACATAAATAATCTGGCCACTCTCTTACCTGCAAGTTATAGGAACTCATGTGAATTTCTCATTCCCTTATAATTTTATTGTGCTTCATTTTACTGTATGTGTGTGCTCACTCAGTTGTGTCTGATTCTGTGTGATCCTATGGACTACAGCCCACCAGGCTCCTCTGTCCATGGGATTCTCCAAGCAAGAATACTGGAGTGGGTTGCCATTTCCTCCTCCAGAGGATCTTCCCAACTCAAGGATCGAACTGTTGTCTCCTGTGGCTCCTGTATTGTCAAGCGGATTCTTTACCGTTAAACCATCAAGGAGCCACCCCCAACCCCCCCCCCCCACACACAGACATCATTGCTCTAAATCACATTTAAATCCTTCTATATCAATCCATGAACTTTTTAATCTCCATGCAATTTCTTATTTATTTTTTTTCCTGTATTGTCTCTCACTCACTATTCTCTGCTTGCCAAATTCTTCATATGGATTCAATTAATCCTCCCTTTCTCTGTTTTGTACCCAGAGTACCAGCTAGCACGTCTACATAGAGTAAGTGTTTTTACTGAGTTAAAATTCTCGGTCAATCCTGGGCCTTGGGCAGCCAAAATTCCACTTGAATGTGGTGCACAGATAACACATATTGGAATCAATGTCATTCATCATTGACTTTCTACCTACATGTGGTGAAACGAAATGCCTGCTGTCATATTGATAAACGAGAAATGTCACAGCCATCTGTGATTTCTGGCCTCCAAATGTGACTGAGGGCTCCCCAAACTGAGAGCCAGCTGATGCTGCCACCCCCACAGCTGTTCACTAAGGAGCTCAGGGAATGCAAGCAGCAGCCACCTGCCATGTCGGCCACTCCCTAAGGAGAATGAGGAATTAAGGACGCAGTCAGGAGACAGAATTTGGCCCCAGATAACAAGCTCTGGGAGTTGGTGATGGGCACGGAAGCCTGGTGTGCTGCAGTCCATGGGGTCTGGACAGGACTGAGCTACTGAACTGAACTGAGCTGAAGTGCATATGAAAGGAATGAATTCAGTGAGCCCAGAGGCTTGCATCTTTCTATATGCAGAAGAAAAATAAACTCCTTAACTTGATATCTGATTTTCTCTACCTCACAATAATCTCTGATGTTCAGATTCCCTGTCCCCTTTGTTGCACACTTGTATATAGCCTGACTCCCCCTCCTGCCACCTTGAAGCAGTTTTCTCATGACTACTGAGATGGTGCCTCCTGGTCTTAGAGTCCTTAACATTCCTATGAAGTCCTTAACATTCCCATCAATTTTATGTATATTAATCTAGCATTTTGAAAGTCATAATATATTTTTGCTTGAGATGTTCTTAAGAAATAGAAAAACACATTACACCATTTCTTTTGTGTTTACCTGACTCCTCAGTAAAACTCTATTGCTCAGGTAAGCGTTCCCCTTGGGATTTGGATATCAGAGTGTGTGATCCTGAAATCTGAGATTAGAAAGCTAATATAAAAAAGTCTACCTTCAGGTTGTGACTATGTTATTTTCTAGTTGACAATGTTTACTTAAAAACCTTCTAACTCTCAGTGCCTGTATAGGTACACTTGGCTTCATTTCAGTTCATCCCACTGTTCTGTCACATAGAACTTCTATTACCTGATAAATTGCTTTGAACAGGTCATATCAGATAGCAAGTATCATCCTCCAATTTTATGTATAACAATCTACCATTTTGAAAGTCATAATATATTTTTGCTTGAGATGTTCTTAAGATATAGAAAAACACATTACATCATTTCCTTTGTGTGTACTCGACTCCTCAGTAGAACTCTAAATGCTCAGGTAAGTTTTCCCATTGGGATTTGGATATCAGAGTGTGTGATCCTGAGATCTGAGATTAGAAAGTTAATCTCAAAAGCTTCAAAGCAATATATAAAAGATCTTGCATTAACCTAAGGAACTGCAGCCATCCTAAGGAAGGCACAGATTTCTTCTGTGAACACAGAAGACCAGCCCAAATGTGTTGTAAAAATTAGACAATGGATTAATTTTTCTTTTAAAATATTTAAGTGCTAAAATTGATTTTTCCAGTGAAAAATGAACTGACACTGACAACAGTGTAGAAAGAAGGTGAATGAAAAAAAAAAAAAAGAAGGTGAATGAAATAGATAATAGTCTGGTAAGTGTTCTTACATTAATCCTAGGCTATTAGAACTTTATGGGAGTTTAAGTGCTTATCTTTTTTTTTTTTTTACTCACAGCTCAGTTATGTCTGACTCTTTGAGACCCCATGGACTATAATCTGCCAGACTCCTTGGTCATGGGTTTGGCCAGGCAAGAATACTGCTATTTCCTTCTCCAGGGGATCTTCCCAACCTAGAGATCGAACCTAGGTCTCCTGTATTGCAGGCAGATTTTTCTTCTCTGAGCCACTAGGGAAGCTCACTTATTTTACACATAGAAACTGATGTTTTGAGGATAAACATACTTAGGGTAATACAGGTTTTAAATTCTGAAAGTATGTCTAACAGAAACAACAGCAGAAACAAAAACCTAACATTTGACACATGATAGTGTTAAAGAATCTGCCTGACAATGCAGGAGATCTGGGTTTGATCTCTGGGTCAGGAAGATCCCCTGGAGAAGAAAATGGCAACCCACTCCAGTATTCTTGCCTGGGAAACTGCATGGACAGAGAAGCCTGGTGGGCTACAACCCACGGGGTCACAAAAGAGTAGGACAAAACTTTGCAACTAAACAACAACAGCAAACCTTAAAACAAAGCTCACCATTACTGGACTCTGATGAGGAATCAGAATTAAACCCTGTGCTAATTATATATTATTTATTTTTAAAGAATGGATGAGTTATATATCAACTAAAGATGAACTGATTTTTATATTATGTTGTTTGTCCTATCTTATGGTAATGCATTGATATAAACAACTATCAATACACAAGTGAAAAGACTCGGGCAGATAAGAGGGCTGACTTGAAGGGAGAAGAAAAAATAATGTTTTTTTGTTTGTTTGTTTGTTTGTTTTTGTTTTTTTTCATTATTATTTTATTTTTTTTCCATTTATTTTTATTAGTTGGAGGCTAATTACTTTACAATTGCAGTGGTTTTTGTCATACTTTGAAATGAATTAGCCATGGATTTACATGTATTCCCCATCCTGGTCCCCCCTCCCACCTCCCTCTCCACCCCATCCCTCTGGGTCTTCCCAGTGCACCAGGCCCGAGCACTTGTCTCATGCATCCAACCTGGGCTGGTGATCTGTTTCACCCTAGATATACATGTTTCAATGCTGTTCTCTTGAAACATCCCACCCTCGCCTTCTCCCACAGAGTCCACAAGTCTGTTCTATACATCTGAGTCTCTTTTTCTGTTTTGCATATAGAGTTATCGTTTCCATCTTTCTAAATTCCATATATATGTGTTAGTATACTGTAATGGTCTTTATCTTTCTGGCTTACTTCGCTCTGTATAATGGGCTCCAGTTTCACCCATCTCATTAGAACTGATTCAAATGAATTCTTTTTAATGGCTGAGTAATATTCCACGGTGTATATGTACCACAGCTTCCTCATCCATTCGTCTGCTGATGGGCATCTAGGTTGCTTCCATGTCCTGGCTATTATAAACAGTGCTGCAATGAACATTGGGGTGCACGTGTCTCTTTCAGATCTGGTTTCCTCAGTGTGTATGCCTAGAAATGGTATTGCTGGTTCATATGGCAGATCTATTTCCAGCTTTTTAAGGAATTGCCACACTGTTTTCCATAGTGGCTGTACTAATTTGCATTCCCACCAACAGTGTAAGAGGGCTCCCTTTTCTCCACACCCTCTCCAGCATTTATTGCTTGTAGACTTTTGGATAGCAGCCATCCTGACTGGCGTGTAATGGTACCTCATTGTGGTTTTGATTTGCATTTCTCTGATAATGAGTGATGTTGAGCATCTTTTCATGTGTTTTTTTGCCATCCGTATGTCTTCCTTGGAGAAATGTCTGTTTAGTTCTTTGGCCCATTTTTTGATTGGGTCATTTATTATTCTGGAATCAAAAGAAATGAGGACAACCTCAGGGACCTCTGGGACAATGTGAAATGCCCCAGCATTGGAATCATAGGAGTCCCAGAAGAAGAAGACAAAAAGAAAGGCCATGAAAAGTTACTCGAGGAGATAATAGCTGAAAACTTCCCTAAAATGGGGAAGGAAGTAGCCACCCAAGTCCAAGAAACCCAGAGAGTCCCAAACAGGATAAACCCAAGGCGAAACACCCCAAGACACATATTAATCAAATTAACAAAGATCAAACACAAAGAACAAATATTAAAAGCAGCAAGGGAGAAAAAACAAATAACACACAAAGTGATTCCCATAAGGATAACAGCTGATCTATCAATAGAAACCCTTCAGGCCAGAAGGGAATGGCAGGACATACTTAAAGTAATGAAAGAGAATAACCTACAACCTAGATTACTGTACCCAGGAAGGATCTCATTCAGATATGAAAGAGAACTCAAAAGCTTTACAGACAAGGAAAAGCTGAGAGAATTCAGCACCACCAAACCAGCTCTTCAACAAATACTGAAGGATCTTCTCTAGATAGGAAACACAGAAAGGTGGTATAAACGTGAACCCCAAACAACAAAATAAATGGCAATGAGACCATACCTATCAATAATTACCTTAAATGTAAATGGGTTGAATTCACCAGCCAAAAGACAAAGGCTGGCTGAATGGATACAAAAATAATGTTTAAAAAATAATGATCTTATCCATGCCGGCCCCTTGGTCTTGGACCAGAACCCCTAGCTGTGGTTATGCTATAATCTTATTTTTGCCTTTGCTAACAATTTCAGGGATTTGATCCACAGTCCTTCCTACTGCTTAGAGTTCTAAGCATTTCTCTGGCTTCATACTAGGCTCTTCTTATAGTCTCTGAAAGATCTCAAAGGGTGTCCTGGGCCACCTGCATCAAAATCATCTAGATTACTTGTGGAAAAAAAATTTTTCCAGGCTCTTACCTAGATATCCTGTGTTATGCCCGATGTCCAAATCCCTGAGCGGGAAGAGAGAAGGCCTCCAAGACAATGCAACTCGCAAAAAGGGAAGTTTATTACTGACTCGAGCCAGGGCCTCTGCCGCAACCAACGCAGTGGTGCAGGGTCAGAGAGCCCCGAGCCCAAGCTGTTACACAAATTTATAGGGTGAGCACACGCCGTTGGTAGTTGGTTTAAGCAGATTGGTTACAAGTTTGCAAAGCAATTTCATTGGTCAAAACTTTCGCGCGGGCGGGACTTTCCTGGGGGTTTCCGCCCCGTTCCTAATTTCCTAATTGGCAAACAGCGGTCAGTGTTAAGTGAAAGCTAATTGGTTGTATCCAGGTGGCCTGATAATCTTACCACCCAGAAGTAGGAAGGCCTACTCCTAATCTAAGCTGCCTGCCATGGCGTTACTTCTGCTTGCCTTACATGTCTAGAGAGATTATTAAAATTAAAAGATGCTTGCTCCTTGCAAGGAAAGCTATGACAAACCTAGACAGCATATTAAAAAGTAAAGTGATTACTTTGCTGACAAAAATCTATAGTCAAAGTTATGGTTTTTCCAGTAGTCATGTACAGATGTGAGAGTTGGACCATAAAGAAGGCTGAGTGCTAAAGAATTGATGCTTTCAAATTGTGGTGCTAAAGAAGACTCTTGAGAGTCCCTTGGACAGCAAAGAGATCAAACCAGTCAATCCTAAAGGAAATCAACCCTGAATATTCATTGAAGGACTGATGCTGAAGCTGAAGCTCCAGTACTTTGGCCACCTGATGAGAAGAGCTGACTCATTGGAAAAGACTGAGACACTGGAAAAGACAGAAGGCAAAAGGAGAAGAGGGTGGCAAAGGGTTAGACGGTTAGATAGTATCACCGACTCAATGGACATGAATCAAAGCAAGCTCAGGGAGATAGTGAGGGACAGGGAAGCGTGGCTGCCACAGTCCATGGGCTTGCAGAGACATGACTCAGTGACTAAAAAACAGCAAAAAAGAAATATTATAGAAGTGGGAAAGGATGCTGGAATTGAATTTCTAAAGATCTCTACCAGTAATTCTCATGTGTTCTAAAGTTTGAAGGCCACAGCTATATATTATTTCCATCAAAATATTCAAATGTTTCATGACTTCAAGAGTTACTTTGCTGTAGTATCTCACCATGTCCTCTCACCTGATTTAAGTTCTATACCTCCTTCTAGGTGGTACTTCCTCTGAGGTATTTGTCAATTTGACATCAGTTGGAGCAAGTATCATTCAGTTAAAACTAAAGAATTGTACATGAGTTATCCTCTTTCATTAATAAATCAAATTAATCATCATCTCTAAAAAATAAATAAAAAATAATGATATTACTCAACCATTAAAAATAATGAAATAATGCCGTTTGCAGAAGCACTGACCTAGACAGTGTCATGCTGAGTGAAGTAATTCAGACAGAGAAGGAGAAATATCATATGGCATCCTTTTTATGCAGAATTGAAAAAGAATTAATACAAATGAACTTATAAAAAACAGAAAGAGATGTACAGACTTAGAGAATGAACTTATGGTTACCAGTGAAAAGAGTAGGGGGAAGGAGAATGGGATTTGGGGATGAACATGTACACACTGCTGTATTTAAAATGGATAATCAGCAAGGACCTACTGTGTAGCACTGGGAACTCTGTGTAATATTTGTGGCTGCCTGGATGAGAGGAGAGTTTGAGGGGGAATGGATACTTGCATGTGTATGGCTGAGTCCCTCTCTGTTCACCTAAAACTATCACTACATTTTTTGTTAATCAGATATACCTCAATACAAAACAAAAAGCTTAAAGAAATTAAAAGGAAAAAAGAAAAAGTGACTAAGGACTTCCCTGGCAGGTGAGCACATTGAGTTTTGGGGAAATAACTATATTATTTACAGTAATCTTCCAAGCTCCACCATTTCTAACATTTCAATTTCTGGGAAGGTAGTGTTTATTGAAAAATATCCAGTGTACAGAATGTCCAAACTCTGAACCTGTTCTTTGATTGCAAAGCTATGTAGTCCTGGACTGTTCATTGGGCTGAAATCATTAGTTCCCTCTCAATAAAACTGCGAGATGATCAGCACTGTTTAAAGAACTGTGAGACTTAAATTAGATGAGAAAGTTTACTTTGAAAATTATAAGATGCAAATGTATTAATGTCAGATACACACATTTACCCAGAATTTACCTAATCCACCTAGAAACAGAACAGATGCAGAAAAAACAGGTGTTAAGCAATGCAGAATCTACAATTATTATTGTGTCTGTAGTTCATTTTCTGTACCCAAAAAATAGCTTCACAGATAGTTGCATTGTGCTTATTAACTCTAAATGTATACATGGTTTTAATATGACATTTAGTTTTGTTAAGAACTTGGAACAAATTGAGGAGAGGACAGGAGGTTAAGATTTTGGTAATGTGCTTAGATTATGTTCTGAGACAGAGAATATGAGATGAAAATGAAAATGTATTCAAATCTGAAGTTATTTAAATACTGAGTTTGTAGGAGCCATGAATAATGTAAATTGTTAAAGAAAAATATATTTGTGTATATAACATATATGCACACATATCTTTAGCTTTTGTAGGCAGGAGACAGTGAGGTACAGGGAGGCCTGGCATGCTACAGTCCATGGAGTCCTAAAGAATCAGACTCTACTTAGTGACTGAACAACAATAACAATGCATATAGCATGCATAGGCATCAAAGATTTTACTTACTTTATTCAATAAGTAACATGTTATAAAATGTACACAACATAATTCAAAGAACCACAATATTGTAAATCAGGAATTCACAAATAAACTGACAAATAGATATAAAGCTGGATTTTTACCATCAGCAGGGAGAGAAATCAATTATCTCTATCCTAGGCAAAATGTGCCTGTCTATAGACAAGTGTCACTTGCATTGCTACGGGTTATCTACAATTTACAGAGCTGTGGACTAAAGCAATGACAAGGAAGTGCAGAGATAACATAGAGAGGTGGGTAGGTGAGCATTTATAACATCTTTTTTTTTTATACAGATAGTATAATTTTATTGTTTTTTTTTTTTCGTTTATTTTTATTAGTTGGAGGCTAATTACTTTACAATATTGTAGTGGTTTTTTACATACATTGACATGAATTGGCAATGGATTTACAAGTATCCCCATCCCGATCCCCCCTCCCACCTCCCTCTCCACCTGATTCCTCTGGGTCTTCCCAGTGCACCAGGCCCAAGCACTTGTCTCATGCATCCAGCCTGGGCTGGTGATCTGTTTCACCCTAGATAATATACATGTTTCGATGCTGTTCTCTCGAAACATCCCACCCTCACCTTCTCCCACAGAGTCCAAAATTCTGTTCTGTACATCTGTGTCTCTTTTTATGTTTTGCATATAGAGTTATCGATACCATCTTTCTAAATTCCATATATATGCGTTAGTATACTGTATTGGTCTTTATCTTTCTGGCTTACTTCACTCTGTATGATGGGCTCCAGTTTCATCCATCTGACTAGAACTGATTCAAATGAATTCTTTTTAATGGCTGAGTAATATTCCATGGTGTATATGTACCACTATTATAATTAGTGCTGTGATGAACATTGGGGTGCACGTGTCTCTTTCAGATCTGGTTTCCTCGGTGTGTATGCCCAGAAGTGGGATTGCTGGGTCATATGGCAGTTCTAATTCCAGTTTCTAAAGAAATCTCCACACTGTTCTCCATAGCGGTTTTACTAGTTTGCATTCCCACCAACAGTGTAAGAGGGGTCCCTTTTCTCCACACCCTCTCCAGCATTTATTGCTTGTAGACTTTTGGATAGCAGCCATCCCGACTGGCGTGTAATGGTACCTCATTGTGGTTTTGATTTGCATTTCTCTGATAATTAGTGATGTTGAGCATCTTTTCATGTGTTTTTGGCCATCTGTATGTCTTCTTTGGAGAAATGTCTGTTTAGTTCTTTGGCCCATTTTTTGATTGGGTCATTTATTTTCTTGGAATTGAGCTGGAGGAGTTGCTTGTATATTTTTGAGACTAATCCTTTGTCTGTTTTTTTTTGTTTGCTATTATTTTCTCCCAATCTGAGGGCTGTCTTTTCACCTTGCTTATAGTTTCCTTTGTTGTGAAAAAGCTTTTAAGTTTCATTAGGTTGCATTTGTTTATTTTTGCTTTTATTTCCAATATTCTGGCAGGTGGGTCAGAGAAGATCCTGCTGTGATTTATGTCGGAGAGTGTTTTGCCTATGCTCTCCTCTAGGAGATTTATAGTTTCTGGTCTTACATTTAGATCTTTAATCCATTTTGAGTTTATTTTTGTGTATGGTGTTAGAAAGTGTTACTAGTTTCATTCTTTTAAAAGTGGTTGACCAGTTTTCCCAGCACCACTTGCTAAAGAGGTTTCCATTGTTTATTCTTTCCTCCTTTGTTGAAGATAAGGTGTCCATAGGTTCATGGATTTATCTCTGGACTTTCTATTCTTTTCCATTGATCTATATTTCTGTCTTTGTGCCAGTACCATACTGTCTTGATGACTGTGGCTTTGTCGTATAGTCTGAAGTCAGGCAGGTTGATTCCTCCAGTTCCATTGTTCTTTCTCAAGATTACATTGCCTATTCAAGGTTTTTTGTATTTCCATGCAAATTGTGAAATTATTTGTTCTAGTTCTGTGAAAAATACCATTGGTAGCTTGATAGGGATTGCATTGAATCTATAGATTGCTTTGTGTAGTATAGCCATTTTGACAATATTGGTTCTTCCAATCCATGAACATGGTATATTTCTCCATCTGTTTGTGTCCTCTTTGATTTCTTTCATCAGTGATTTATAGTTTTCTATGTATAGGTCTTTTGTTTCTTTAGGTAGATATACTCCTAAGTATTTTCGTCTTTTTTTTTTCATTTATTTTTATTAGTTGGAGGCTAGTTACTTTACAATATTGTAGTGGGTTTTGTCATACATTGACATGAATCAGCCATGGGAAACTGGAGCCTATTATATAGAGTGAAGTAAGCCAGAAAGATAAAGAACATTACAGCATACTAACACATATATATGGAATTTAGAAAAATGGTAATGATAACCCTATATGCAAAATAGAAAAAGAGACACAGGTATACAGAACAGACTTTTGGACTCTGTGGGAGAAGGCGAGGGTGGGATGTTTCGAGAGAACAGCATCGGAACATGTATATTATTTTATTCTTTTTGTTGCAATGGTGAATGATATTGTTTCCTTAATTTCTCTTTCTGTTTTCTCATTGTTAGTGTATAGGAATGCAAGGGATTTCTCTGTGTTAATTTTATATCCTGCAACATTACTGTATTCATTGATTAGCTCTAGTAATTTTCTGGTAGAGTCTTTAGGGTTTTCTATGTAGAGGATCATGTTATCTGCAAACAGCGAGAGTTTTACTTCTTCTTTTCCTATCTGGATTCTTTTACTTCTTTTTCTGCTCTGATTGCTGTGGCCAAAACTTCCAAAACTATGTTGAATAGTAGTGATGAGAGTGGGCACCCTTGTCTTGCTCCTGATTTTAGGGGAAATGCTTTCAATTTTTCACCATTGAGGATAATGTTTGCTGTGGGTTTGTCATATATAGCTTTTATTATATTGAGGTATGTTCCTTCAATTCTTGCTTTCTGGAGAGTTTTAATCATAAATGGATGTTGAATTTTGTCAAAGGCTTTTTTCTGCATCTATTTGTAACATCTTTTATCATTTTAATCAAAGGGGCCATCCAATATTCCTGAATATTATTATTGTATTGCCTAGATGAATTTAATAAATATGCAAGCATTTGGATTTCTCTAGTTGTATTTCATAGCTTGGATTTCAGATAACATAAAGTAGATATATGAAATTCCTCAGAATTACTATATTGCCCACTTTAGAACAGTGAATGAACAAGATGGTGAAGATATTGTGCCTAAAACGAAATTTAACATGATTTGATGAGGAAAGCACTGTCCTTTTCATTTTATAAGTGACAAAGCTGAAATTCTGTGATTACTTGACCTGCATAAGACTTTATAACTGCTAAGTGGCAGAGTTAGGATTTAGTTATTTATGTAACTAATTCTGAATCTTTCCTCCTTCTATTTCATCATTGGATTTCAAGAAACTTTAACTAGTTTCTTTAGTCCTCAGAGGCAAATTCTCAGCTCAAGGTGAGAAACAGAGAACTTCTACTCCTCTACATGTATAAGACTTCAACTGAAACAGTAATGCATCTATTTGTTGTGTAAATAACACCACCACAAAGAGAAAGACATGCTAGTTACTCAATTTGCTATGTAGCAATGAAACTAACCTCAATCACTTGACCTTGGTGACGGATGAGAGAGTTGATGAAATTAAAGAATTCAGAGTTCACCCACTGTTTTGATGGTGTCTCATTTAATGTAAATATATATATATAGCTTTAAGAAATAGAAGTATAAACTATCAATTCAATTAACTAAACTATCAGGGAATTCCCTGGCCATCCAGTGGTTAGGACTCTGTGCTTTCAGTATAAAGTAGATGAGTTCCATTGCTCCTAGGGAACTAAGGTCCTGCAAACTACATGTCTCTGCCAAACATTAAAAAATAAAGTAATTAATTTAAAAAAGTATTTCAGTTGAAAAGCTATGCTTATACTAAACTTACTTTACTTATGCCTAAGTGTTATGAAGGTACCCAAGTGGATTTAGAGTTACTATTCTAACTACTTTAATTATTTTCCTTTGTAGCTACTCTTCAGGTTATTATCAACATCCCCATCTGTACCCTCCCGAAATTTCAACCTCCAGGAACCCTGTAAAGAATGGAGTTGGGGAACAGCACTGTGAAGACACACTTCTTTCTCTTGGGATTCAGTGACCACCCAGAACTGCAGAGTGTTCTTTTTGCTGTGTTTTTGTCTATCTACTCTGTTACCCTGATGGGCAACCTTGGGATGATTTTATTAATCACAGCCAGTCCCCCTTTGCACACCCCTGTGTACTTTTTTCTCCACATCTTGTCTTTTGTAGATGCCTGCTGCTTTTCAGTCATTGCCACCAAGTTATTTGTGGGCTTAATTTCTGATAAGAAGACCATTTCTTACAATGGCTGTTCTGCACAGTTACATTTCCTGTGTTGTTTGGTGGACACAGAGTCTTTTATCTTGACTGTTATGGCTTATGACCAGTACATAGCCATCTGTAACCCCTTGCTTTACACCATTATTATGTCCAAGAGGATTTGCTGCCAGCTTGCAATTGGAGCATTTTTAGGGGGCACCATGAACTCAGTGATTCACACCACTAATACTTTTCACCTGTCTTTCTGCTCCAGTGAAATTAACCATTTCTTTTGTGACATCTGCCCTCTCTTCTCTCTGTCCTGCACTGACACCTACACCCATGATGTTGTACTGGTGGTCTTCGCTAGTTTAGTGGAAGCTCTCTGCCTTCTAACAGTTCTCCTCTCTTATACCCTCATCATAGCAGCCATTCTTAAAACAGGGTCTGCTGATGGAAGAAGAAAAGGATTCTCCACTTGTGCTTCCCATCTGACCATGGTCTCTATCTACCATGGTACCCTGATCTTCATTTATTTGTGTCCCAGTGCTGGCCATTCACTGGATATTGATAAAGTGACCTCTGTGTTCTATACATTGATTATACCTATGCTGAACCCCCTGATTTACAGTCTAAGGAACAAAGATGTGAAAAATGCTTTTAGGAAAATGATTAGCAGGAAATTTTTTCTTAAGAAAGGATGAAACTGAGGCTGACAACTTTTCTGCCTTGTTTATTGACCTTTAGTTTTAACCAATGGACAAGTCAGTTTAATATGGGTGTTCTCTAATTCTATAGGCAATAAAGCCTCAACCGCAAAATTGGGCCAGAGGCTAATGTTAGAGCCAGGTCCTGTTACATATATCTAATTCTTTGTCATTTCAAGGTTGATTTTTTTTTTCAAATTCATTCATTGTTGGTAGAAATTTAAATTAGTCTCCTTTATGGAAGATAATTTGCTAATATTTGAATGAAATATACAATTCACCTGGAATTTGAAAATTAAATATGAAAGTATCATTTAAACCAGTAATTCTACTTCTAGCAATTGAACCTGCAAAAGTTTACCACTTTCAAAGTATTCATTGCATCAGAGCTTATAATCAGTTCAGTCAGTTGTGTATAATCATTTGTTCAGCTGTGTACTACTCTTTACAACCCCATGCACTGCAGCATGCCAGGCTTCCCTGTCCATCACCAACTCCTGGAGCTTACTCAGACTCATGCCCATCGAGTCAGTGATGTAATCCAACCATCTCATCCTCTGACTTCCCCTTCTTCTTCCACCTACAATCTTTCCCAGCATCAGGGGCAAGCTATTGAAAGTAATCTAAATTTCTACCAATAGGAAATAGGCTAAATGAAATAAGTTCTAATGAGATGGATGAAACTGGAGCCCATTATACAGAGTGAAGTAAGCCAGAAAGCTAAAGACCATTACAGTATACTAACACATATATATGGAATTTAGAAAGATTGTAATGATAACCCTATATGCAAAACAGAAAAAGAGACACAGATGTACAGAACAGAATTTTGGACTCTGTGGGAAAAGGTGAGGGTGGGATGTTTAGAGAGAATAGCATCAAAACATGTATATTATCTAAATTTGAACTTTTATATTTTTTCCTCAGGAGTAGGTTTACCCTTCATGTAATATACTATATTTCATATTCTTATACTTTGTCCCTCATTTTGTTATTATAATTATACTCAGTATTGAATAAGCTTTTGATTATATATTTCAGCACTCTTGTGAAAATTTATAAATGAAATTCACTGAGATTCTTTGTTAGTTAATTTGATTTCCATGGCAGTATGTGTAGATGGTAGAGGCTTCTCTGAGGCTCAGTGATAAAGAACCCACTTGCCAAATGCAAGAAACACAGTTTTGATCTCTGGGTCAGAAAGAGCCCTTCGAGGAGGAAATGGCCACATATTCCTGTATTCTAACCTGTGAAATTGCATGGATAGAGGAGCATGGCTACAGCCTATGAGGTCAAAGAGTCATAGAAGACTTAGTGACTAAACAACAGCAACCATACGCAGATTGAAGCTTAACTGTCAAAATCGTACTCATGGTAAAAGGGCTTTCTCAAAAAAAAAAAAAAAAAAAAGAAAGAAAAAGCCTCCCTCAAATATTAAGTCCTACATGACTTTTTTCTTCCTGCCATCCCTTTCAATTATGATGGTAACTCATATTCTAAACCTCACTAAATTTTATAATAATGTCATTTGTATCTGTAGTTATACCCCTGTATTGAATTTCACTTCAGTTCAGTCGCTCAGTCCTGTCTGACTCTTTCTGACCCCATGAACTGCAACACGCCAGGCTTCCCTGTCCATCACCAACTCGCGGAGTTTACTCAAATTCATGCCCATTGAGTCGGTGATGCCATCCAACCATCTCATCCTCTGTCTCCTCCTGCCTTCAGTCTTTCTCAGCCTCAGGGTCTTTTCCAATGAGTCAGTTCTTCACGTCAGGTGGCCAAAGTATTGGAGTTTCAGCTTCAGCATCAGTCCTTTCAAAGAATATTCAGGAGTGAATTTCCTTTAGATTGACTGGTTGGATCTCCTTGCAGTCCAAGGGACTCTCAAGAGTGTTCTCCAACACCACAGCTCAAAAGCATCAATTCTTCAGCGCTCAGCTTTCTTTACAGTCCAACTTTCACATCCATACCTGACTACTGGAAAAACCATAGCTTTGACTAGATGGATCTTTGTTGGCAAAGTAATGTCTCTGCTTTTTAATATGCCATCTAGGTTGGTCATAGCTTTTCTTCCAAGGAGCAAGCATCTTTTAATTTCATGGCTGCAGTCATCATCTGCAGTGACTTTGGAACCCCCCAAAATAAAGTCAGCCACTGTTTCCACTGTTTTCCCATTTATTTGCCATGAAGTGATGAGACCGGATGTCATGATCTTAGTTTTCTGAATGTTGAGTTTTAAGCCAATTTTTTTTACTCTCCTCTTTCACTTTCATCAAGAAGCTCTTTAGTTCTTCTTAATTTTCTGCCATAAGGATGGTATCATCTGAGTATCTGAGGTTATTGATATCTCTCCTGGCAATCTTGATTCTGGCTTGTGCTTCATCCAGCCCAGCATTTCTCATGATGTACTCTGCATATAAGTTAAACAAGCAGGGTGACAATATACAGCCTTGATGTACTCCTTTCCCAATTTGGAACCAGTCTGTTGTTCCATGTCTGGTTTTAACTGTTGCTTCTTGACCTGCATACAGATTTCTCAGGAGGCAGGTAAGGTGGTCTGCTATTGAATTTATTCATTACTTTTTATTATTATTATTTGAACTCTTGCCTCTTTATCACATTATCTTCTCCAGTGCATATAATGAGCAAAATTTTATGAAATAAAATTAATTTTACTAGTAAGACTTTCCCGACTGTCCAGTGGTTAAGACTCTGCTCTTTCACTGCAGGAGGTTCAGATTCAATCCCTGATTTGGAATTATGATCCCAAAAGCCATGAGACACAGTAACAACAACAACAAAAATTCTTTTTAATATTGATTGTTTTTAATTCAGATTATATGCACATAATAGGCAGAAACTGTTTCTTCCTCTTGCAGTTTTTGGCTTATTCTTCAGAAGGGCACCATACTACTCACATGTCTATTTAAAGATATTGTCAACTATGGTGAATTTAAAAAGAAAATAATGCAGTCTGCAAATATCAACTTCATCAAAGTCTGGCTTGTGAACATATTTTCTCAAAAATATATTGTCTGAAATCCCTTGACTGGTAAGCAGTTAACATTTCTAAGGAAGGACATCCTCTGAGGGCCAGAAATGGGAACTAAAGGAGATGGATGGTGAGATGATAGTCTGAGTGACTGCTGAGGCATGGTCAGGAAAGAGAGTGTGGATGGAGAGTATAAAGTCAGTGATAAACCCTCAGACAGTTGAGCAGTGTGAGAGAGGATGAATTAGAGAGGAACATCTTCTGACAATAAAAATGTGTACTGGGTTATAAATCCAATTCCACTCATGACAGTGGAGAAACCAACTTTACAAGAAGAGTTTTGTCTACAGAAATCAGTAGTGAGGTAGGACTTGTGACATCTGGAAATTAGACCATTAAGGTACTTTTCAGGCATCTGGCCAAGATCGAAAATGGTGTGACCAGCATGGGTCATTGTGAAGAAATATCTGCTCAGCTCTTGCAGGAGGGAAGGCAGGGTCAGGAGAAGCTAGTCCTTAGGGTTCTGGGCAGAGAACTCCAGATATGAGCTGCAGCTGAGTTGTGCAGCTAGACTCTCTAAGACTGGCACGCGTGCATGCTAAGTCACTTAAGTCATGTCTGGCTCTTTGCGACCACCATGGACTGTAGCTGCCAGGGTCCTCTGTCCATGGGATTCTCCAGGCAAGAATACTGGTGTGGGTTAACATTCACTTCTCCAGTGGATCATCCAAGCCCAGTGAACTGGCTCTAACGTGAAAGATGAACCATGCAGACTCCATCTTGTGACCTTATGTGATATACTACATCATCTTTTCTTTCAGTACCAGAATTTCGTCCCTGAAGGGGTTAGTTGGCTAAGGTCACAGATCTAACAAGTAAAAGGTAGTATACAGATTTGAACTCAGGTCTACTCACTTCAAATCTTGTTATTACCTTAAACTCTCTTCCATCTTCATCATTTTCTTGAAATGAACATAAATCAAAAACAAGCAAACAAAAACACCCCAGGTTTCCTGATCATCTATAAACACTATTAAATCAAAACTTTGAAGAGATAAAGATAAAAAAGGGATTTTAAAAATTACATATATATTTGAAAAATGGTCAGTGAAGCCAATTTTACATGATATGAATGGGCTTCATTTTTATAATGATCAGACATGTCCAATCTGGTTGCAAATCCATAGGCTCTTCTGTCCATGGAATTTTCCAGGCAAGAATACTGGGGTGGGGTGCCATTCTGCTTTCCAGGAAACCTTCCCAACCCAGGGATTGAACGCACACCTCTTGCGTCTCCTGCACTCTCAGGGTGATTGTTTACCACTGGCATTGAAACAGGAAACCAGGTTCTGTTCATGGTGCCGAGGAAGGGACTTCACAAACTAGCAAACACTCACACAGGCAAAGTTTATTTTAAAAGATAGAGATGCAAAGCCCTTAGCATAGACACTGACAGGGGGTGAAGAGCCCCAAAAAGGTGGGGATTACAACACTTTTATATATTTACTAGTATTGATCTGTATATTTTTGGTTGACTTGTAACTTTAATATGCATCATTTTTGACCAATTAGTCTAAACTTCACAACATCCAATTTGTCATTATTAAGGCTTTTCCAGATCCCCAAGTTTCTCAGTTTTTCCAGACATTGTGACACTGTTCCTTGACATTTTCTTAAGACCCCAGGCCATTATTTAGGGGCTAGATATATATGTTTAGGAGCTAATTGTCTACCTGGAGCTTTTCTCCTTGATAAACTGGACAGCAGTTAATGATTGTCTTGTCCTGGATCTGAAGGTTTTATGACCTTACCAGACCAGGGAGGCATTCCTCTGAATGCCTGGAAATTGGAACAAAGAGTGAGATGCTTACTTGAGAAGAGAAAAAAAATGACATTAAAAAAAAAAGGAATTGAGGTTTCAAAGTCTTACACTGTCTAGAAATTTCTGCCTCAGCACCACCTGAGAAGCCTAATTTTTGCAGATATAAATAGGTTCACATGTTCTTAATAAATTTCACTGAGTTGTGAAGAGCTTTAGACAGTGATTCAGATTTCCTGATATGTGCTATATTCTATGAAGTATAAATACTTGAAAAAACAATAAAATATTTTTTCTAACATTCCAATTCATATTAGAATTCTAATTCAAATAATCTGCTGAAAATTCCAAGTTTTTAAATATGTTGTTTTCTTCAAATGATGTCTTTATTATAAAATCATCAGGACCCCAGGGATATTGGACATGCATGAGCAGGACCTGTGACCTGAATACGAATCTGCATAAGTAATTGCTCTCTCCTCCTAGAATTAAAAAAAAAGTGCCTTCAGTTCCTTTCATGGCCACAACCTAAGATAAAATGAATCCTTCTGAGAACTTTAAATTGTGCTATGTTTTCACAACTGGATTAATTGCTAATTGTATACAGGCAGAATAGAATACACAACTAATCAAGCTTTTGGAAAATATTTCAGGGATTAACTAGCATAAAATAATTTAGCACTACACAATTGTGATAACCACTGTTAAAATTTTGTTTAGAATATTATTCCAATTTATTTCATATTTTCATAGATAACATAATCACTATATATAGCATGCTAATATAACTAATACTTTGTTCCTCCCCTGCAAAGGGAACCATATTTGTGTTAATATATGATTTAACATGTTTGATTTATGATTTAAACTATATTATGGGGCCTTTCAGTTTATTTATTTATTTTCCATTTTTAACTAGTGTAATGCTATGAACCCAGTGGGGAGATGGAGTCCTCTTTGGTAACCTTTGGAGGATCAGGTGATGTTTGCTGACATAATTAAGTCAGAATGAAGAGGAATTAAGGCAGAATGAAAAGTTTTACAACAAATAATTCCTGTCTCTGACTCTCATTTCTACATAGGGCAAAAGAAAACATATTCAAATAGATTTCACCTAAAGAGAACATGGTAGGGTAAAATCAAAGAAAAGAGCAATTTATTTGATCAAATTACAAAGGTTCAATTTTATATTGATTGTCCTGGCTACACTCATTCATTTGTTGTTCAAAAAGCATTTTTGAATTGAATTTTCAGGTCAAACACTGTAAGTGGCATAGTAGAAAAAATGGTGAATAGGATAGTAAGTATTTTATGGAATATTTAGACCTGGATGGAGGTTTCTTATTTATTCTTATTTATTTATTTACTACTTACTTCTATATGTTATGATGGAATATTTACAGGGTGACGCAAGTACATAAAAAGGGTACAAACAAAACTAATCTGACACAGCAGAATTCTCTCCTGACTGAGCAAGTCTATTAAGCTTATTTATTTATTTATTTATTTTTAATGGAGCCTTTAGGGATGTCAGTTTAATTGATGTGAATAGAGCAGTTGCTCTTCTCATAATACCTCAGTAGGGCCTCCCAGGAATAAAGAAAAGAGATGTAAAAAGAAAAAAAAATATTTTGTGCAAAACAGCAAAGAAACCCTATTGCTACTCTTCCTTAGTTTGGAGAGAAGATTAAGATCATTAAGGCCTGCTCCCTATGCTCAGTTTAGGCACAATTGAAAATAATGGGAAACATTCAGAAGGTTGTACTGGTGAGTTATAGGAACTTATGTCAAAGTACTAGAGCTTCAACTCTCAGAATCTTTAAAGATTAAAGAACAAAGATCAAGAAACAGGGTAGAAAACTTGTCAGCCTCAGTTTCATCCTTTCTTAAGAAAGAAATTCTTTGGCCCATTTTTTGATTGGGTCTTTCATTTTTCTGGAATTGAGCTGCAGGAGTTGCTTGTATATTTTTGAGATTAATTATTTGTCCTTTGCTTCATTTGCTATTATTTTCTCCCTATATGAGGGCTGTCTTTTCACCTTGCTTATAGTTTCCTTTGTTGTGCAAAAGCTTTTAAGTTTCATTAGGTCCCATTTGTTTATTTTTGCTTTTATTTCCAATATTCTGGGAGGTGGGTCATAGAGGATCCTGCTGTGATTTATGTCAGAGAGTGCTTTGTCTATGTTCTCCTCTAGGAGTTTTATAGTTCAAAAACCACTACAATATCATAAAGTAATTAGCCTCCAACTAATAAAATAAATGGAAAAAAATAAAAGAAATAAATTTTCTGCTAATCATTTTCCTGAAGGCATTTTTTACATCTTTGTTCCTAAGGCTGTAAATTAAAGGATTTAACATAGGTACAATCAATGTATAGAACACAGAGGTCACTTTATCAATAGCCATTGAATAGCGGGTGCCAGTGCACAAATAAATGATGATCATGGTACCATGGTAGATAGAGACCATGGTCAGATGGGATGCACAAGTGGAGAATTCTTTTCTTCTTCCCTCTGCAGGACCTGTTTTAAGAATGGCTACTATGATGAGGACATAAGTGAGAAGAACTATCAGAAGGCAGAGAGTTTCCACTAAACTAGCAAAGACCACCAGTACAACATCATGGATGTAAGTGTCAGTGCAGGACAGAGAGAAGAGAGGGGAGGTGTCACAAAAGAAATGGTTAATTTCATTGGAGCAGAAAGACAGGTGAGATATATTTGTGGTGTGGATGATTGAATTCATGGTGCCTCCCAGAAATGCTCCAATTGCAAGCTGGCAGCAAATCCTCTTGGACATAATAGCAGTGTAAAGCAGGAGGTTGCAAATGGCTATGTACCGGTCATAAGCCATGACCGTCAAGAGAAAAACTTCTGTGTCCACCAAACAGTAGAAAAGATACAACTGTGCGCACAACCTTTGCAAGAAAAGGTCTTCTTATCAGCAACTACGTCCACAAGTAACTTGGGGGCAATGACTGAAGAGCAGCAGACATCTACCAAAGACAAGATGTGGAGAAAAAAGTACATGGGGGTGTGCAATTAGGGACTGGCTGTGATTAATAAAATCACCCCAAGGCTCCCCATGAGGGTAACGGAGTAGATGGACAGAAAAACAGCACAAAGAACACTCTGCAGTTCTGGGTGGGCACTGAATCCCAAGAGAAAGAAGTGTGTCTTCACGGCGCTGTTGTCCACCTCCATTCCCTGCAGTGTTTCTGGAGGTCGGAATTTTGACAGGGTACTGATGGGGATGTTGATAATAACCTGAAGAGTCACAAAGAAATAAATATGAAAATGGCTAAAGTAACTAGAACATTAATTCTAAATCCACTTGGGCATCCTGGTAACCCCTAGGCATATGAACAGTAAGCACAGAAAATGTACATATTTCCAGTTGAACTGATAAGTTACCGCTTCTATTCCTTAAAGCTGTCATTTTCCACATTAAATGACACAGCATCAAACCAGTGGGTGAGCTCTAACCTCTGAACCTCTTTCATTTACTCTCTCATCTTTCACCAAGGTGAATGATCATGGTTAACCACATTGCATATAGTAAACTCTGAGTAACTCACATCTGTTCCACTTTGCAGTGTTATTTCACTTGCACAACAAATTAAAGTATTTGTTTCAGTCGAAAACTTGACTAGGTAGAGGAGTCAAAGTACTTAATCTCTCATACATTGAGATGTGACTTTGCTTCTGAGCAACAAAGGGGCTTCTAAGAGTTGTTTGTAAAACAGAAAGAGAAAATATTCAGAATTAGTTATATAAGTAACTGAATCCTAACTCTACCACTCAGCAGTTGCAATTCTTTAGGCCAGCCAGGTAATCACTAAGTTTAAGTTTCATCATCATTAGTGAGAGATTACTGTGCCTGTCTCATCAAATTTTATGTTACATGAGTTTTCTTCTACAGTTAAATATCTTTAGCATCTCATTGATTCACTGTTCTAAAGTTGGCAACATATTAATAGTAATTAGTACATTCATTTTTTAAATTTTTTAAAATTATAAGTCAAGCTATGGAATCCAACTAGAGAAATCTTCATGCTTGGACAATTACTGAATTCATCCATGCAATATAATGATAGTATTCAGAAATGTTTCCATGGGTAATGAAAAATTGTAACAGATGTTTAAAAAGGGTCACCTTCCCACTTCCTCTTAATGATGCATTCTCTTGTTGTTGCACTAGTCTATAGCTCTGTAAACTGTAAACAACCCAGAGAAATGCACATGATATTTGTCTATAGAGAGGCACATTTTTTTCCCCAGCATACAGAAACTGATTTTCTCTGCAGTGGAAAAGGCAATTTTGCATCTATTATCAGTTTATTTTTGAATTCTTGATTTGTAATATTGTGATTCTTTGAATTATCTTTTGTAGCATTTATAGCATCTTAATGAATGAAACAAGCAAAATCTTTTACATGTGCCCATTTTATGTAAGTATAAAGTTCGTATGTATGTCATATATATATAGTGAAAGTCGCTCAGTCGTGTCCAGCTCTTTGCAACTGCCATGGACTGTACAGTTCATGGAATTCTCCAGGTCAGAATACTGGAATGGGTAGCCGTTCCCTTCTCCAGGGGATCTTCCCAACCCAGGGATTGAACCCAGATCTCCTACATTACAGGTGGATTCTTTATTAGCTGAGCTACCAGGGAAGCCCATATCTATCTATCTATCTATCTATTTATCTATAGTATGTATACCATAGATAATTTATATATATATAATACTTATATAATTCTTTGTTAACAAACTATGTAACACACAGCTGCTACAAGTTCAACATTTGCATAACTTCAGATTACAAAATATTTTCATTTTATATACTCTATCTCAGATTACGATCTAACAACACTACCAAAATCTTATCTTCCAATTTTTTCTCAATTTGTTCCAAATTTTTTAATAAAACTGAGTGCTTTTAAAATTTTGCATACATTTAAAATTAATAGGCATAATGCAACTATTTGCCAAGCTATACTTTGGGTATAGCAGATGAACTATGGATACAATAATGACTGGATTCTGTTTTCACCATTGAGGCTTGCTGTGGGTTTGTCATATATAGCTTTTTTTTTTTTAATTTATTTTTATTAGTTGGAGGCTAATTACTCACAACATTTCAGTGGGTTTTGTCATACATTGACATGAATCAGCCATGGAGTTACATGTATTTCCCATCCCGATTCCCCCTCCCACCTCCCTCTCCACCTGATTCCTCTGGATCTTCCCAGTGCACCAGGCCCGAGCACTTGTCTCATGCATCCCACCTGGGCTGGTGATCTGTTTCATTATACATAATATACATGCTGTTCTTTCAAAACATATATAACTTTTATTATGTTGAGGTATGTTCCTTCTATTCCTGCTTTCTGGAGAGTTTTAATCATAAATGGGTGTTGAATTTTGTCAAAGGCTTTCTCTGCATCTATTGAGATAATCATATGGTTTTTATCTTTCAATTTGTTAATGTGGTGTATCACATTGATTGATTTGCGGATATTAAAGGAATCCTTGCTTTCCTGGGATAAAGCCCACTTGGTCATGGTGTATGATTTTTTTAATATGTTGTTGGATTCTGTTTGCTAGAATTTTGTTAAGGATTTTTGCATCTATGTTCATCAGTGATATTGGCCTGTAGTTTTCTTTTTTTGTGGCATGTTTGTCTGGTTTTGGAATTAAGGTGATGGTGGCCTCATAGAATGAGTTTGGAAGTTTACCTTCTTCTGCAATTTTCTGGAAGAGTTTGAGTAAGATAGGTGTTAGGTCTTCTCTAAATTTTTGGTAGAATTCAGCTGTGAAGCCATCTGGTCCTGGGCTTTTGTTTGCTGGAAGATTTCTGATTACAGTTTTGATTTCCTTGCTTGTGATGGCTCTGTTAAGATCTTCTATTTCTTCCTGGTTCAGTTTTGGAAAGTTATACTTTTCTAAGAATTTGTCCATTTCTTCCAAGTTGTCCATTTTATTGGCATAGAGCTGCTGGTAGTAGTCTCTTATGATCCTTTTTACTTTCATTGTTGTCTGTTGTGATCTCTCCATTTTCATTTCTAATTTTGTTAATTTGGTTCTTCTCCCTTTGTTTCTTAATGAGTCTTCCTAATGGTTTGCCAATATTGTTTTTTTTTTTCAGAAAACCAGCTTTTAGCTTTGTTGATTTTTGCTATGGTCTCTTTAGTTTTTTTTTGCATTTATTTCTGCCCTAATTTTAAGATTTCTTTCCTTCTACTAACCCTGGGGTTCTTCATTTCTTCCTTCTCTAATTGCTTTAGGTGTAGAGTTAGGTTATTTATTTGACTTTTTTCTTGTTTCTTGAGGTAAGCCTGTAATGCTATGAACCTTCCCCTTAGCACTGCTTTTACAGTGTCCCATAGGTTTTGGGTTGTCGTGTTTTCATTTTCTTGCATTTCTATGCATATTTTGATTTCTTTTTTGATGTCTCCTATGATTTGTTGGTTATTCAGAAGTGTGTTATTTAGCCTCCATATGTTTGAATTTTTAACAATTTTTTTCCTGTAATTGAGATCTAATCTTACCACACTGTGGTCAGAAAAGATGACTGGAATGATTTCAGTTTTTTTGAATTTACCAAGACTAGATTTATGGCCCAGGATGTGATCTATTCTGGAGAAGGTTCCGTGTGCACTTGAGAAAAAGGTGAAGTTGATTGTTTTGGGGTGAAATGTCCTATAGATGTCAATTAGGTCTAGCTGGTCCATTGTGTCATTTAAAGTTTGTGTTTCCTTGCTAATTTTCTGTTTAGTTGATCTATCCATAGTTGTGAGTGGGGCATTAAAGTCTCCCACTATTATTGTGTTGATATTAATTTCCTCTTTCATACTCGTTAGCGTTTGCCTTACATATTGCAGTGCTCCTATGTTGGGTGCATATATATTTATAATTATTATATCTTCTTCTTGAATTGATCCTTTGATCATTATGTAGTGTCCTTCTTTGTCTCTTTTCACAGCCTTTGGATTCTGGGTTACTTAATGTCTATTTTTCTACATTTGTTCTGTTCTTAGCTAACTTAGCGACTTCCCAGGTCCAGTGAGTCGTAAAGTATCTGCCTGCTGATGCAAGAGATAAAGGAGATAAATTAGAGTAAGTGTGAAAATCTGGCATAGATACATTGCCATCTTATAATTTTCAAAGTGCTTTCTCATCTAACTTAATTCTCACAGTTCTTTAAATTATGCTGATTACCTCTATTGAAAAGGAACTGATGATTTCAACCCAGTTAAGGATCCAGGATTGCATAACTTTGCAATCAAAGAGCCAGGGCCAGAGTTTGGACCTTCTGGATCACTAGGCACTCTTCAATAAATACTACCTACAGAAATGGAGATATTAGAGATGGCGGTACTTAAAAGATTAGCATAACCAAGACAGTTTTTGCCCAGAACTCAATGCGCTGAATTGGATATAGGGATATTAGTTTAAAGCTAGCATACATCTTGATTTAGAGTTTGTGCTCAAATAGGAAGGTTTACATCCTTTGACACAGTAGCACAGAAGACATTTTTTGGTGGTTGAAACATTGATTCCTTTTTCCACTAAGCAAAAGTTTAAGCAAAGAAGGAAAACATCACTGATCTACTAGTTAATTCATTACAATTCTCCTTTTCTGAAATGCAGAAAAGGCTTCCTTCTTAGAAAATACTAACTAGCCTTGAATGATACCCCATCTGTTTTGTTCTGCAAAATAGAGAAGAGACTGTTTATTGACTAAGGGGTAGAGCAATTGCCACTCTTTGAAGGCAAGAAAAGATACAGTTATATCTTTTCTGAGCCATTCTTTCTTTTGCAATAATGGAAAATGACTATTCAAAAGTAGACATCAAATAAATAGGCTCATCTTTAGGACAATGCTTAAATAAGCTTGAGGCCTTGGCCATGAGAAACAAACATTTCTTTGCTGAAGTTGTTTTTCTACCAAATCTTGTATTTCTATTCACAAACGTACAGGACCTGAAGAAAAAACTTATACAAAGAATATTAATTGTAATAATATGTCAAGTTTATTGCACATTTCAAGACTGAAAGAAAACTTCAGTTCAGTTCAGTTGTTCAGTCGTGTCTGAATCTTTGTGACCCCATGAATCACAGCACACCAGGCCTCCCTGTCCATCACCGACTCCCAGAGTTTACTCAAACTCATGTCCATTGAATCCATGATGTCATCCAGCTATCTCATCCTCTGTCGTCCCCTTCTCCTCTTGCCCTCAATCTTTCCCAGCATCAAGGTCTTTTCCAATGAGTCAACTCTTCGCATGAAGTGGCCAAAATATTGGAGTTTCAGCTTCAGCATCAGTCCTTCCAATGAACACCCAGGATTGATCTCCTTTAGGATGAACTGGTTGGATCTCCTTGTAGTCCAAGGGACTCTCAGGAGTCTTCTCCAACACCACATCTCAAAAGCATCAACTCTTCAATGCTCAGCTTTCTTCACAGTCCAACTCTCACATCCATACATGACCACTGGAAAAACCATAGCCTTGACTAGATGGAACCCCTTTTGTTGGCAAAGTAATGTCTCTGCTTTTTAATGTGCTGTCTAGGTTGGTCATAACTTTCCTTCCAAGGAGTAAGTGTCTTTTAATTTCATGGCTGCAATCACCATCTGCAGTGATTTTGGAGCCCAGAAAAATAAAGTCAGCCACTGTTTCCACTGTTTCCCCATCTATTTCCCATGAAGTGATGGGACCAGATGCCATGATCTTAGTTTTCTGAATGTTGAGTTTTAAGCCAACTTTTTCACTCTCCTCTTTCACTTTCATCAAGAGGCTCTTCAGTTCCTCTTTGCTATCTGCTATAAGGGTGGTGTCATCTGCATATCTGATATTATTGATATTTCTCCCAGCAATCTTGATTCCAGCTTGTGTTTCTTCCAGCCCAGTATTTCTCATGATGTACTCTGCATATAAGTTAAATAAGCAGGGTGACAATATACAGCCTTGACATACTCATTTTCCTATTTGGAACCAGTCTATTGTTCCATGTCCAGTTCTAACTCTTGCTTCCTGACCTGCATACAGGTTTCTCAAGAGGCAGGTCAGGTGGTCTGGTATTCCCATCTCTTTCAGAATTTTCCACAGTTTATTGTGATCCACACAGTCTAAGGGTTTGGCATAGTCAATACATTAGAAATAGATGTTTTTCTGGAACTCTCTTACTTTTTCAATGATTCAGTGGATGTTGGCAATTTGGTCTCTGATTCCTCTGTCTTTTCTAAAACCAGCTTGAACATCTGGAAGTTCACTGGAAAGAAAACACCAAGATTCCAAAAAGAAATATTAAAGCTAAATAGAACAAATGGAAAGGGAAAACTATACAGGAAACAAAAGACAGACTCCACTGAGGAGCCAGATACTATCTTTCTATGTACTTGGCAGGTGAGCATGAAAACAGGATTTTGGAAGAGTTTAGCAAAATCATCTATTCCTGCAGGAATTTCTCTTTATTGATACTAGTCACTACCTATTTTTGTTTTTTGTTCCCTTAAAGCCATTCTTCTAATCCCACCCCAGTACTGTCACTTGTGTGTTGGTATTAATGCAACACTGTAAGAGAAGTTTAATAATATAATAAACAGATTGAGTCAGCCTTAATTGATATGTAAATCTATACATGCTTTAAAAAGAAATAATAGGTGATTAGAATAGTGTTATCATTTAGATTCTTAATTAGAGTCCAATATAGTGAGAATTGTCTTAATATCATGTGTCAAATGTTTGGGTTTTCTTGCTGCTATTGTTTTTGTCAGACATACATTGAGAATTTAAAACTTGTGTTACTCTGGGAATGTTTAATCTCAAAAATTTATTTATCAGTTTCTACATGTAGAATAAGTGACTATGGAAAGATAAGAACTTAAAGTCCCATCAAGTTCTAACATCCTGGGATTAAGATAAGAATACTTACCAGATCATTATCTTTTTCAATCAGCTTCTTTATATACTCAGTCATCAGTGGTTAATTTTTCACTGGAAAAGGCAATTTTGATACTTAAAGATAGAAAAAAATTGACCTATTGCAATATTTTTTTAGAATCCATTTTGGCTGGCCTGCTTTGCTCATAGAAGGAATTTGTGCTTCCCTCAGGAAGACTATCGTGCCTTAGAATAATTCAAGACCTTTTATATTTCTCTGAGGCTTTTGAGGCTAATTTTCTGATCTCACATCTGATTCCAGGAACACACACTGATACCCCAATCCAAGTGGGAAGATTTACCAACATAATTACAGTTCTACTGAGGAATTGTTTAAACACAAAATAAGATTTTGTAATATGTTTTTCTACAGGTTAAGAATGTCTCAGGGAAACATATTATTATATTGTGGCTTGCAAAATGTATGTTATTATATGCAAAGTTGTATTATGTATGTCCTATCTAATTTTATTTAACCTGTTCAAAGCAATGTATCAAACAATTAACAGACTATACTAGGAAGGTGGAATAAACCAGCATAGTCTTGAATTGGTGCAGTGATGTGCATTCTGGCCAAAGCTGTGACCTCATCTATGAGGAGGAAGAACAGGGAGAGAAAGACTCTCAGTTCAGGAGCTTCTGATAATTCAATGATAATGAACTTTCCCACAGGAGCACTTTATACCATATATCAGGTTTTGGAAACTAAATGATAAATTTTGCTTTTCTCCTGGAAAAAAAAAAGGGAGAAAGCACATTTATATTAACTTCAGAAAACTATAATATTGGCATCAAACACTGTCTTTATTTATTTATTTATTTATTTATTTATTTTTTTTCTTCCATTTATTTTTATTTGTTGGAGGCTAATTACTTTACAACATTGCAGTGGTTTTTGTCATACATTGAAATGAATTAGCCATGGATTTACATGTATTCCCCATCCCGGTCCCCCCTCCCACCTCCCTCTCCACCCCATCCCTCTGGGTCTTCCCAGTGCACCAGGCCTGAGCACTTGTCTCATGCATCCATCAAACACTGTCTTTATTTATTATTTGGCTTTCTTAATTTTTTAATTTTTAACAAACAGTCTAAAATACAATCATCAAATAATTCATAATGTTCAGTGTCTCAGATGATCTGATTAAAACTCAAGTATCAGCAGAAATTGATATAATTCCAAACTTTAATCTTTCAAAATAAATTGAGTTGATGAATTCAATTAGATATTTTGCTGGATCTTGAAACAGAGTCAGTGATATATTTTAGAGCTTGATGAAGACCAACTCTTTCCTTGAAAAATGTAGTCAGTCCATCAAAGTAGGATGGCAGCTTTTATGATCCTATATCAGCTCAGTTCTGTTCAGTCACTCAGTCATGATTCTATATAATCCAAGCTATTTGTTTCAATTCAGTTATCAGTCACACAAATTTGTAGTAAGTGAGGCTTTGTACAATTCCCTTGTGGGGACCATGACCCGTCTCTTTGAAATTAGTGGCTCATAAGGACATTTACATTTGGATTTGTATAGAATAAAAAATGAATTTCAATATGCTGAAATAATTTTTACCTATCAAATTAACAAAGGGATTTAATTAATTACAATAGTAGTGGTAAGTGTCAATAAGGACACAGAAAGATGTAACTCTGGTATACATTTTTCTGGAAAGCCATTGGTAACATATTTCCCAAGTCTTAGCATTGAAAGCCATAAAATTATATGATTTTTTAATGAGATGTTTTATTCTTGAAAGTGAAAGTGAGTCACTCCACCTCGTCCAACTCTTTGTGACCCCATGGACTGTAGCCCACCAGGCTCCTCTATCCATGGGATTCTCCAGGCAAGAATACTGGAGTGGGTAGCCATTCCCTTCTCCAGGGAATCTTCCCAACCCAGGGATTGAACCCAGGTCTCCCACATTGCAGGTGGATTTATTCCTAGCTATTAAAACAAATAATTTAAGTACATATTGATAAAATTGAGGGGAAAAAAAAGCTATCTTCAAAGCTACATTGTACCATTGTTTAAAATTCTAACAATATGGAAAGTTAACAGTGAAAAATAGAGTTTTTTTTTTTTTTTTTTTAACTCTGGTGCATCATGTCTTGGGTAGAAAATTATCATGTTATTTAAAATTATGGTTTTGCATTTTAAAAGATTATGGCTAATTTAAAAACTAAAGATATCTAAGTATACACTTAGTGTATATATGCAGATGTGAATGAAGGTGTATAGTTAGAGGTATGAGTGCACAGAGATATCATATGTTATCACTCTTATTTGCCTACAGTCCTAAAAAGATAGCTCCTTTATCCATATTAAGAAAGAGGCAAGTAAAAATTTCCCCAAGGTCTCTCAAGTACTACATTATGGATTCTATGTGAGTAGGATCTACCGTTCAGACATTTTCCTGAGGAAAAAAAACAAGTGGAAATCGACCAGTTTTACTTTCTGCTCTCCTTCCTAACAGCAGGATTATACATGCTTTCGTATACACAGCAACAAGATAGAGTCAAGTACCTGCATGGCAAGTCGCTTCAGTCGTGTCTGACTCTTTGTGACCCCATGGACTGTAGCCCACCAGGTTCCTCTGTCCGTGGGATTCTCCAGGCAAGAATACCGGAGTGGGTTGCCATGCCCTCCTCCAGGGGATCTTCCAGACCCAGGGATCGAACCCAAGTCTCTTACTTCTACCCTGGCAGGTGGGTTCTTTACCACTAGTGCCACCAGAAATGCATATTCTCCATAACTTGATTGTTTGTTTGTTTTTGTTTTTCATTTATTTTTATTAGTTGGAGGCTAATTACTTTAATAATTTCCTTAAAATGGAAAATTCTCCAATTCTTTAAATTGAAAACATATCACTTTCCTGAAGTCATATTTTCATTGCATGACCAACGAACAAATCAGAGCAAAGCAAAAGAAAAACAAATTATAGCAACAACGGTAACAAGAATTGAGTGATTTGCTGACTTCAGAGTTAAAATAGATACATCAGCTTGGAAAATTGCCTTCCTTAAGTTCTAGACTAATAGTAAGAAGCTAATTTATGATAAACTCATAGCTTCATCATTTTATGCCCTATTTATTCTTAGTAATATTTTCTCTGGTAAAGTCTACTTTGTTTTATATTAATATATTAATGCATATGACACTTTCTGCCCTTTTACATTTAACTCAAAATATTTTTATAGTTGAGATTCCTTTAGAAAGCACTTTAATTCATTCATTTTAGAGGCATATGAGCTAAAAGATGAGTAACACCAGTGTAACTTACACTCTGCAGCAGCTATAGGAGTCACCAAAGACTAATTGAAATCTAAAGGTAAATAATAGAAGAGTATGGAATTTTGCATCAGTATTTATTGAAAAGTATCAGTGCCTGTAATGTTGCCATATTAAATCATCCTCTTGATTATGCCACACACTAATTTTTAAACCCAGAGGACTTAAGTAATATGTATTTCCATTTGTTCAGAATAAGAGTAAAGGAATTGTGTCTCTGACTAAACAACAAAAAAAAATTAGTCCTCCTTTGTCAAGATAGAGAGGAAGCTTGAAAATTTATGCACTGAAAGTAAATTATTGTTTACTGATTCCAGTCAACATTAACATAACATTTCTGCTACTTTCCACTTTTGTTCTATTTAATGTAAAAATCAAGTAAGCAAGAATATGTTGAAGAAGATAGTTTATTTGTGAATATATATAAAATAATGCTGGTTATCACTACACATCAAAATGTTAGCCATAAAAAAGTGATATTACATAATTCATCATTGTAAGTTTGAAATCATATAAGCATTTCAAGTTACCTCATTAAACTAACATAAAATTGTTTTCCAGCTTTTACTTCATCCTCATAAAACTCAAAAGATTAGGAATTTTGTTCAGACACGAAGATTATAGAACAGAAAACAGATGTGTAAATGATTCTGGCAAAGCTGATAAGACTGCAGATGAAAGAAAATATAAATATGATTTTTATTTTCAAATTAAATATATGTGTCTATGAGGGTGAAAGTGAAAGTTGTTCAGTCACTTCTGACTCTTTGTGATCCCAGGGACTATACAGTCCATGGAATTCTCTAGACCACAATACTGGAGTGGGTAGCCTTTCCCTTCTCCAGGGGATCTTCCCAATCCAGGAATTGAACCCAGGTCTCCTGCATTGCAGGCAGATTCTTTACCAGCTGAGCTACAAGGGAAGCCCAGGAGTACTGGAGTGGGTATCCTATCCCTTCTCCAGTGGATTTACTGACATGGGAAATGAACCGGGGTCTCCTGCATCGCAGTAGATTCTTCACCAATTGAACTATCAGGAAGCTCCTAAATATCACATTGCTTAGAGGAAAATGTAATCCTCCCCGATATACACAACCATCTAGATAAAATTATTTCTATATTTCAGTTCAGTTCAGTTCAGTCGCTTAGTTGTGTCCGACTCTTTGCTACCCCATGAATCACAGCACACCAGGCCTCCCTGTCCATCACAAACTCCCTGAGTTTACTCAAACTCATGTCCATTGAGTTAATGATGCCATCCAACCATCTCATCCTCTGTCGTCACCCTTCTCCTCCTGTCCTCAATCAAAAAGACATCAGGGTCTTTTCCAATGAGTCAACTCTTCGCATGAGGTGGCCAAAGTACTGGAGTTTCAGCTTCAGCATCAATCCTTCCAATGAACACCCAGGACTGATCTCCTTTAGGATGGACTGGTTGGATCTCCTTGCAGTCCAAGGGACTCTCAAGAGTCTTCTCCAACACCATAGTTCAAAAGCATCAATTTTTCGGCGCTCAGCTGTCTTCAAAGTCCAACTCTCACATCCATACATGACCACTGGAAAAGCCATAGCCTTGACCAGACAGACCTTTGTTGGCAAAATAATGTCTCTGTTTTTTAATATGCTATCTAGGTTGGTCATAACTTTCCTTCCAAGGAGTAAGCGTCTTTTAATTTCACAGCTGCAATCACTATCTGCAGTGATTTTGGAGCCCCCAAAATTAGTCTGTCACTGTTTCCATTGTTTCCTCATCTATTTCCCATGAAGTGATGGGACCAGATGCCATGATCTTAGTTTTCTGAATGTTGAGCTTTAAGCCAACTTTTGCACTCTCTTCTTTCACTTTCATCAAGAGGCTTTTTAGTTCATCTTCTTTCTGCCATAACGGTGGTGTCATCTGCATATCTGAGGCTATTGATATTTCTCCTGGCAATCTTGATTCCAACTTGTGCTTCTTCCAGCCCAGCATTTCTCATGATGTACTCTGTATATAAGTTAAATAAGCAGGGTGACAATATACAGCCTTGACGTACTCCTTTTCCTATTTGGAACCAGTCTATTGTTCCATGTCCAGTTCTAACTGTTGATTCCTGACCTGCATACAGGTTTCTCAAGAGGCAGGTCAGGTGGTCTGGTATTCCCATCTCTTTCAGAATTTTCCACAGTTTATTGTGATCCACACAGTCAAAGGCTTTGACATAGTCAATAAAGCAGAAATAGATATTTAGATTGTACTTAAATTTAGAGCTATTTTTAAGCAATGTTCAAGTCCTAGGAAAGCTATTAGCTCTCAATTTTTACAACAAAGCTACTGAACTGTATGAAGACCTTCTAGACAGTCCTGGTAAGGAGAACTGAGATATAGGCTTGATCAAGCTTCTATGTGAAGTAATAATATATGTATAATGATTAGTAAGTTATAGAAAGGGAACACAAAACATACAACAAGTATAAAGTACCTTTGTTTTTGTTCTCAGTATTTTAAGAAGCAAGCTAACTTTCCTAAGCCTAGTTAAATTCTTTCATCCTCTCTACTGAAACTTTTTTCCAAAGTAAATTAGAATTGTATCTACAATGTACACAAAATTTCATTTCTTCAAGCACCTAACAAGATATCTTGTATGCACATGACAAAAGAATATCTTAATATATGTTTGAATCATTGGCTCTTGACCATTATGTTCTTTACTCCCAAGCAAAACTTATGGCATTCTCTTTTGTTTCTCTTAAAAAGTTTGGCTGTACTTCAAGGCCAAGTAAAAGAAGTATGATAACCGCAAATGATTTTGTACAATCTCTCCCCACCAACTGTATTATGATATTAACTAACACCACTGTGTTGGGAGCTTCCTGAAAGTGAAACTATATATTTCCCTGCCATCTATTTCACCAAATTTAAAGTATAAAATTGGTCATTTATTTAAAACTACTTGTTAGTCATCTGGGGAAAAAAGGAATAACAGAACTAGAGTTTACTGCACATATACAATATGTTTGATCTATTATTTTGTTCTATATACCAATTTATGAACAAAATGATATTAAATTGGTTTTATAGATAAAGACTGAGTCAGGTTAATCCATCTTCTTGACTTATTCAGTCAGAACCAGGTATAGTCTCTTGATCTAAAACTCATACCCTTTCCACTGCAAACAGGTTTGGTTTTACAAATCTAAAGTGATTTTTAAAATGAATTTTTGACACATAATTCATTCAAAATCAGAAAAGTGTTGTCTAATAACCAAAGCAAATATTTACCAGTTACATGCCCTCAATGTGAATACAATTTTGCTTTCATTAGTTTGCTCACTGTGTCCTTGACATCCTTATTTCTCAGACTGTAGATCAGGGGATTCAATGTGGGGATGACCACTGTGTAAAACACAGAGGCCCCTTTGACTGCGTGCCTGGAGGTTTTGGAGTTGGGCACACAGCAGAGGAAAAGGATGGTGTTGTGGAAGATGCTGATGGCGGTCAGGTGGGAGTTGCAGGTGGAGAAGGCTTTGTGATGCCCACCAGCTGCATCTTCAAGGTGGTGACAACAACGAACATGTAAGACGTGAGAATGATGAGCAATGTGATCACCTCATTAAAGGTGGAACAGTGAAAAGAAGCAATGGACTGAGATGAGAATCAGAATAAGAGAGGAAAATCAAGGAAGAAAACTCACAGAAGTGATTGATTGTGTTGAAACCACGGAAAGATAATTTGACAGCAGAACAGGTGAGAGTCAAGGAGCAAGCTACTCCCCGTGCCTATGTCATGACCACTAGCCTGGCAGAGTCTCTGGGATATGATGACTGTGTCGAGCAGAGGGTTGCAAATAGCCACGGAGCGGTCATAGGCAATCACAGCAAACAGAATTAATTCAGTCACCACAAAGGTGCAAAAGTGAAAGAATTGCACCATACATCCCGAAAATGAAATGGTTCTGTCTTCTGCAAGCAGGTTCACCAGCATCTTGAGAACAATGATGGAAGAATAGCAAAAATCCACAAATGAGAGGTGGCTGAGAAAAAAGTATAAGGGGGTGTGCAGTTTGGGGTTAACTTTGATGATGAACATCATCCCAAGCTTCCCTGCTATGCTGAAGCTGTAGATGGCCAGAAACACCAGGAAGAGGGGGGCTTGCAGTTCTGGGTAGTCTGAAAAACCCAGGAGGGCGAATGTGGCCCCAATGGTTATATTTCTCTTGGTCAGAGACATGCTTCCTGATGGACGGATCTGAAAATCTGTCTTGGAAATAAAATATTAGGAGAGTGATTGACACATAAAGCATGCTTACCTGTGCCCTGTTCAGAGGGGATATGAAATGAGCCAAAATAAATCTGTGTTATAATCCTGATAGGGGTTCATCATCCAAAGTAAAAATAGCTACAGCTTCAGAAAAGAATTACTAGTTAATTTTTTTCCCTCAAACATTATAACACTTTATTCTGTTCAAGTTCTGAAATATAATTTTAATGACATACAAATGTAATAATTATAAATCAAGCAATTTTGTTTGTAACATGTAATCAAATCCTCATGTGAGACATTTTAATACTGAACTCCATGAATTCTGCAAAATGAAATAATTTTAGCTGATACAGTTATTAATAAAAAGTGAAAACACTTGAAATAACTTCTATAATCAGAAATAAGTTTTACATAAAATATGTGCATATTTGTGATGTAAACAAAGATTAGTCTGTGTGGTAAGTAATAACAACTTACTTTTTGTTGTTTAGTTGCTAAGTCCTGTCTGACTCTGCGACCCCATGGACTGCAGCCCACCAGACTCTTCTATCCATGGATTTTCAGGCAAGAATACTGGAGTGTGTTGCCATTTCCTTCTTCAGGGGATCTTCCTCACCCAGGGATTGAACCCATGTCTTCTGCATTGGGGGTGGTGGGGTGGTGGTGGATCCTTTACCATTAAATCACCAAGAAACTTATGCTTACTTATGCTCATATGTTAAATATCTGATTAGTACTTTCATCATCATCCCTCTTCTTTTGACTGAAAATGTCAGCTAGCAAATTAAATAATGACTTACAGCTTTCAGGAAATAATGCCTATTGAAGGGCCTTCCTTTACATGTGAGGAAACAGAAAGCTATGACTTGCCTAGTGACATACAGGCATTGATGCTCAACTACAGCTAGAGCCCATATTCCTTAATTCCCAGTGACATACACACAGCAGGCTGTGATTCCCATTACAGATTGAGATATGAGCCTTTCTACTTTGCAAAGATCACATTTCAGCCCTCATTTTGCTAATGCTTTTGGCCACTTTAAAGACAAACTTCATGATATAAAGCTATAATAGTTAGTTCAATATTTATGTGTGGGTCACAGAGATCCCTGAAGATCTGTGTAAAGATGGAACATAAAGAGTGGATGTTAGCAGAAGCCCTTTTTAGAAATAAATATAATTAAAAGTCCTAAATATTGACACTTGTCTAGATGATTCTCTTCCTTGAAAGTGAAAGTGAAGTCACTCAGTCATGTCTGACTCTTTGCGATCCCGTGGACTTCGCACCCACCAGGTTCCTCCATCCATGGAATTCTCTAGGCAAGAATACTGGAGTGGGTTGTCATTTCCTTCCTGGGGGATCTTCCAGATGCAGGGATCAAACCCAGTTCTCCCACATTGCAGGCAGATGCTTTAACCTCTGAGCCACCAGGGAAGGTTGTCTAGATGATTCTCTCTTCCTTAGGCACCTAGAATACTCAAATTGTCGGAAGCATGGATGGAAATTGAGATTCTCCACACTCTGATGACACTTAAAATAAAGGAGTTCTTAATATAGGAAAAAAAAAAGATGGGATTTCTTAAACTGGCACACAGATAGGAAGCCCAGTTACATTTGAATCTCAGGTAGATAATGGATTATTGATATAAATGCATCCCAAGTATTCTATGGAGGTTTCCATACTAAACATTCATTGTTTATCAGAAGCTCAAATTAAATTTACCATGCTGTATTTTTACTTGCTAAATCTGTCAACCTTATATCTAGAAGAATTTAGAATGTTATAGTGAAAAATACATTCCACTTGGGACTTCCTTGTTTTAGAACAATAGGATCTTGCCTGTCAGAAATTCCCTCCATCAAATAATGAAGACTTCTTGCTCAGACTAATATATCTGGTAAGGTCATCTCTGTTTCCACATCCCTGGAACCAACTGGCTCTAGGTGTTTCAGCATTAAAGGTTAGAGGTCCCATGTAGCAGGACTCTTGAGGGTCCTGTGTGTTCAGATATCCAAGGATTTAAGGATCAGTCAGAAGGTGATGTTTCCAAATCAGTTCTCACTATTATAAAATTCTTTACCAGTGAGCTTTCTCAGTTTCTCAAACTCAGCACTATTGATATTTGGTTCTGATTTATTCTTTTTTACGGGTACCTACACTGTTCAAGGTACCACATATAGCAGTATCTCTGGCCTCTATGACAGGATCACCCTCCCCCTAGTCTCTGCATTATGGCAATGAAAAAGGTCTCTAGATATTGTCACGTGTACACTTGGGAGGGGAGAGAAAGTGCATAAAGTGAAGTCGCTCAGTCGTGTCTGATTCTTTGTGACCCCATGGACTGTAGCCTACCAGGCTCTTCCATCCATGGGATTCTCCAGGCAAGAGTACTGGAGTGGGTTGCCCCAGTGGTTGCTTCTCCAGGGGATCTTCCTGGCCCAGGGATTGAACCTGGGTCTCCCGAATTGTAGGCAGACGCTTTACCGTCTGAGCCACCAGGGAAGTCAAGAAAGTGCATATTTGCCTGTAATTGAGAACTACTGCCTTGTTTCTTTTATTCTGGTAGCTTTTCATTTTTCCTCTGTCTGACTTAAAGCCATTTCTTATCTCCCAAATGATGCTATAGTATGGATTAAACAATTTAGCCTGTCTTTGGATCAGGGAAGAATGGTCTAAAATCTTCTTTCTTATGACTGCTTCCCCCCCCCTTTTTTTTATTTTGCTTTTATGAGCCGACATATTTCTCCCCCTGCTCTAAAATATTATTTAGAGCTAGTCCTATTGATTCTATTTCTCCAAAAGGTTCATTTTATTCTTTCAGTTCAGTTTTATGTAAATGCCTCCTTATTGTCTGAAAAAATCACAGAAACACAGAGTCACATACCTGAAAACTCTCACGGCCCTCTGTCCCTCCACTCCCAGGAAACACTTGTCCAGGACACTATGAAGAAGCTCGGTTACACCGAGGTCCCTCTACAGAGCTCTCTAGAAAGTATGGCCTTCCTGTTCTAAAAATGTAATGTTTGCAGTGGCTCAAACTTTCCCTTAAATAATCTTTCTCATAAAGAACTGACAAGCCTAAGATATCTTCTAGATCACCTTACACGGTAAAGAAGATCCTATTTTCTCAAACCTACAAGCAAAGCCGCATGTGGAAAGAACAGCCTCCCCTCCAGGCTCCGGAGAGTCGCTGGTTTGGGGGAGAGGACTCTCATATCTCTTTTACTCCTGGTGCCAACAAGACCCTAGAGAAAACTCCCTGCATTGTTCTTTGTTCTTTGTAAGCCTCCGAACAAGCAATTAGAACTAATGATCGTTTTCTGATGAAATTCTGATTTCTTGAAAAACAAACAGAAGCTTTAGAAACAGTTTATACAAAAGTTGATCAAAGTGTTAATGTCAAAAACAATCCAAAACATTTTGTGTAGTAACAAGAGACAGCAAAAGTTATGTTTACTAATTAGTAAATATACTTTTAGTATATTGTTTTATTCTTTTAAATTTTTTTCTAGATTTACTGAAGTACAACTGACAAGCAAAAATTGTATATATTTCAGGTATACACCTTAATGTTCTGATAAATAAATAAATAAATAGATAAAATCTGGCATGAGCAAACGCACATACAATTGAGTTAACTTACTTTTTGTAGTTTTAATATTGAATATAATCAACATTGATGACAAAACATTTACAAGGAACTCTGAAACTTATTTCCATTAATTGTAATATTTAATTTTGTGTGTGGGTTATAAATGTCATCTCCTCACCTCATTGAGGATTATTGTATCCATCTAGAGAAATAATATAGTTCTGTTCATGTATTAATATGACAGTTGCTGATAGAAAATAGTATATATTATAACCTTGTATAACACCACTGGGTGTTGCAGAAAAAAACTTTATACTTCAAATGTTAAATAATATTACTCAAATATCCTGCATTGCAGGCAGATTCTTTACCATCTGAGCCACCATGGAAGCCAATTTTTTTTTTTTTTAATTTTTATTAGTTGGAGGCTAATTACTTTACAATATTATAGTGGTTTTTGTCATACATTGACATGAATCAGCCATGGATTTACATGTGTTTCCCCATCCCGATCCCCCCTCACCTCCCTCTCTACCTGATCCCTCTGGGTCTTCCCAGTGCACCAGCCCCGAGCACTTGTCTCAAGCATCCAACCTGGGCTGGTGATCTGTTTCACCCTAGATAATATACGTGTTTTGATGCTGTTCTCTCAAAACATCCCACCCTCGCCTTCTCCCACAGAGTCCAAAAGTCTGTTCTGTATATCTGTGTCTCTTTTTCTGTTTTGCATATAGGGTTATCATTACCATCTTTCTAAATTCCATATATATGTGTTAGTATACTGTAATGGTCTTTATCTTTCTGGGGAAGCCAATTGTTAAAGAATATATCCTTCATTCTTTAGTAAAGAAAAAGAAAAGAAGATGGAATAGGGACTGTTGGATATTACCCAGGGTCGGATAGAAGTATCAATACTAAGATCATAATTTAATAAATGTTACTGGATATGTTACATACCAACAGGGAAAGAAATCATTCTCAGTAAATGATGTTGTGAACATTTCTATATAATTTGGGCATGAGAGCTGCACAATTTGTTTACAAGTACTGTTTCACTTAACAAAGTATAAAATAACAACAAAAGACCAGTAAGCTTAATACTTACCAAAATTTGAGTTCAAATATCATCCAAATTTGAGATAAAATATATAATGGAGTTGGATTTATTTTCACTGCATTTATTCTTTAAATCACCAAAAGTAAATGTAAGTACATAAAAATCTAGACTGTATATTGAAAACAAAACAAAAACCAACTAAAAAGTAAACTACATATTGAAAAGTGTGCCTGATACATAAAAATAAGTGTTACTAAATTATGATATTTTGTAAATATTCTTCATAGAGGTTGGTAATTTTAATGTGTAAAATGTTTTATAAATTATTTTGAAAAACTTGAATACCCAATGGAAATGTAAGCAAAATGAACAGAAAAGGAAGGAAATCATTGAACATTAAAATGCTTCCATCTTTTATATTTCTCTTGCCGTTGTTTTTCTCCTTTGCTTCTAATTTTTAGGTTCACATAGGAAATAACCTATAAATCCATTTGAGGATGTTTTCTGAAATTTTATTTTATCTAAAATATATTATTAGTGAGAAATATTTCTTTATACACCTTTTATTGCTGATCTGTGTACTTTGAACATATTTTATTTGACAAAAGGTATAAATATAGAAATAAAGTTGAATGCTTTATCTATATTTCCATGGTCCAGTGATTTATATATTTCTTCCACCCCTTCCACAATTCTGAATCACTCTTTCCATTCTATCTGATCAACAAAGTCACCAGCTTCAAAGACTATTTATTTTTGATGGCTAAAATTCCTTTTGGAACAGGTTGCCCAGGAAAACTTCATTTAATTACTAAGTCTAAAATCAACCAAGGAGACTCTGAGCTTCTACTGCAGGGGGGAAAGTTTCCAACCCTGGTCCAGAAACTGAGATCCTGTATGCCTTGTAGCGTGGCCTAAAAAACAAAAGCAATAACAACAACAAGAACAACAAAGCAAAGCAACCAAAGAAAATGTAATAATTATAATAATAATAATAATTCCTTCTAATAATAATTATAAGGAAATTATGACATTTATTGTACAATATGGAACCATGGAATTTTACTTAGGTCTTAAAAGATGACCACCACACTCTGTCATCTTTGGTTTAAAGAATAAAGCGTAATGTATCTATACTGAAAATAATAAAATCAAGATAAGAGGCTTGAGAAGTACTTGAATATTCAGTTACAGAGAGATTTATACAGTTAGTGGAGTTTCCCAGCTAGCACAGTGGTAAAGAGTCTGCTGCCAATGTAAGAAATGTGAGTTTGGTCCCTGGGTTGGGAACATCCTCTGGAGGAGGAAATGGCAACCCACTGCAGAACTGTTACCTGAAAAGGTCCACGGACAGAGGAGCCTGGCAGACTACAGTCCATGGGGTCACAAAGAGTTGGACATGACTGAGTGACTGAGTGCGTGCACACACACACACACACACACACACACACACACACACTTAGTGAAATGAAAACAGATTAGAAACTCTGCATTGTGCACCGCAATCCCTAAAAAGTCATGTTGTAGCCTTTTGTCGTATTTTCATGTCCACTCTTTGATTCTTTGGGCCATGATATAGCTGCTGTGACTTGCGACCTAAATTCCCAGATGAACTTATTAACTGACTTACCTTTCAGTTCAGTTCAGTTCAGTCACTCAGTCATGTCCAACTCTTTGAAACCCCATGAACTGCAGCACGCCAGGCCTCCCTGTCCATCACCAACTCCTGGAATTCCACCCAAACTCATGTCCATTGAGTTGGTGATGCCATCCAATCATCTCATCCTCTGTCATCCCCTTCTCTTCCTGCTTTCAATCTTTCCCAGCATCAGGGTCTTCTCCAATGAGTCAGCTCTTCACATCAGGTGGCCAAAGTATTGGAGTTTCAGCTTCAGCATCAGTCCTTCCAATGAACATCCAGGGCTGATCTCCTTTGGGGTGGACTGGTTGGATCTCCTTGCAGTCCAAGGGACTCTCAAGAGTCTTCTCCAACACCACAGCTCAGAAGCATCAATTCTTTGGAGCTCAGCTTTCGTTATAGTCCAACTCTCACATCCATACATGACTACTGGAAAAAACCATAGCCTTGACTAGATAGACCTTTTTGGCAAAGTAATGTCTTGGCTTTTTAATATGCTGTCTAGGTTGATCATAACTTTCCTTCCAAGGAGTAAGCATCTTTTAATTTCATGGCTGTAATCACCATCTGCAGTGATTTTGGAGCCCCCCCCCCCCCCAACAGAAGCTTACCTTTAGGTTCAGCCAAAGGCAGAAAAATAAAGAGAAAGGGGAGGGGGAGGAAAAGGAGGAAAAGTTCAAAGGAAATGGGAAGGAGAAAAGAAAGAAATGTCTTCTTGCTTTCCAGTGTCTTTTCCAGTCTCTCACCATACTCTACTCAGAAGCAAAATCAGCAGGCTGGTTTTTCCCAGGGACCAAGGACCAACAGGGCCTGTGCCTAGAGGCTGAAATATATAGACACCCTTAGAGCTCTGTCTCTTCCTCATGAGCCCATATCAGATGAGTTGAGCATGTCCTCCAACCTCTGAGATTCTGGCAAGGATACTTCTTCCCTGTGGTCCACACACAAAAAGAATGATATAGTTTCTTCCTGAAGTTAATAATCATTAAATCAGAGACTTCTCTGGTGATCCAGTGGATAAGAACACACCCTTAATGCAGGGGCCACAGTTTCGATCCCTGGGCAGGGAGCTAAGATCTCATATGCCATGGGTCAACTAAGCCCGCACACTATAATGAGACAGCCTATGTACTGCAACAAGAAGTCCACGGACTGCAACTAGAGAGGCCTGCAAGAAGCAACGAAGACCCAACACAACCAAAATAATTAAATAAATAAAATACCATTAAATGAATGCATTCTTCACCTCTCCAGGCTTCCAAAATCTAACATTCCATGTATTCAACCTGACTAGGGATTTCTTTCCCTAAGTGAACCTGCCTCATATAACACACCATGTACAATATATTCAACATGGAACAATTTCGAACGAATTTACAATCTTAAAAGTCAACACAGTACTTTAAGTTCTGATATTAAGCTCAATATACATACAGCTTATATAACAGTTTTTATTCATTTAACTATCTAATAAAAATAAAGATAACTTATAATATGTAAATGATAGTGAGAGAGAAGAGAATAAATAGTTCCAGGCCTCAAAGATTTCACTGAAACACACATAAAGTATCTTCCTAGTGCCAGTGAGTACCTACATGTTGTCAAAGTGTAATCTCGGTATAATGTTGAGAGGTTAACAGTAATAACCATTGTTCAAACTTGAGGAAACTGAGAAATTAAGAAGTTTGTATTGCTTGTCAAATTAAAAAAATGAGAGTCAAATTCCCTGTCCTGGTTTTCATAAACTCCAGTGTCCAGTTTCATAAACTCAAGTTTCATAAACTTTCTAACACTAGGATATACACACAGAGATATGCTTCATTAAGCAAGTGAATGCAATGTATAAATTTACATAAAACATAATGGAAGCACAAATAAAGTATCAGTGGCACATATGAACCAAGATTGAAGAAAGAGATGAAGTTTAAACACGTAAAGGAAGGATGAACAAAGGTCATTTTATCAAGACACAGAAAAGAAATATACACAGAAGTTAGAAGTCCACCTATGAGTCACAGTAAGCATTTAATGAATATTTTTAAGTGTATTATCAAGTGTGAAACGGATCAACAGCTCAGGGCTGGTGCACTGGGAAGACCCAGAGGGATGGGATGGGGAGGGGAGGGGGAAAGGGGATCAGGATGGGGAACACATGTAAACCCATAGCTGATTCATGTCAATGTATGGCAAAAACCAATACAATATTGTGATGTAATTAGCCTCCAACTAATAAAAATAAATGAGAAAAAAAATAAAGTAAGCCTGAAGAAAATAATTAAAAGTGAGAAAAGGGGCAAAAGTCAGAAATGCTGCTATTCATAACAATGTTTATTAAATAATTGCAACATAGAGATACCTGATGGTCTATAGTCCGTGGCGTTGCAAAAGATCCAGATCCCCTGGAGAAGGAAATAGCTACCCACTCTAGTATTCTTGCCTGGAAAACCCCATGGATGGAGGAGCCTGGCAGGCTACAGTCCATGGGGTCGCAAAGAGTTGGACACGACTGAGTGACTTCACTTTCACTTTCCAGTAAGGCAAATATCATTAATAAAGCAGGTCAAAAACATTTTCAGTGTGCATGTGTCTAAGTATGCACACTGAAATATTGTGTCTAAGGAATGTGCATATATTGGGACTTCCTTAGTGGTCCAGTGGTTGAGAATCCACTTACTTTTTCGGGGGACCTGTGCTTGATCCCTTATGGGGAAACTAAGATACCACATGCCACAGGGAATTAAATCCAAGCACCACAACTAGCGAAGTCCACATGCCACATAGAAGACCCAGCACAGCCAAAATAAAATAAAATAATTTAAAATTTTAGGCAAATCAACAAAAACTAAAAACTATACGTATCCTAGTTGAAAAATACTTTAAAATGCTAACCACTGTCTAACCTTCAGTGAGCTGTAATCTTTTTTAATAGTAACATCAGAGATGGAAGATCACCATAACATATAATAATGAAAAAGTTTAGAATATTGCAAGAATTACCAAAATGTGACATGTGACAGAGACATGAGCAAGCAAACATTGCTGGAAAAACAGTGCAAATAGACTTGCCTGATGCAGGGTTTCCACAAATCTTCAATCTGTAAAAATGCAGTATCTGCAAAGTACAGTACTGTCAAGTGCAATAGACAACATACGTCTATGCACACACACACACACACACATACACACATACATAGAGACAGCCAATTATGTGTTAGGGATATTCCTAAGCTATTTGCACTTGACATGTAATTTAATTTCCCTAAAACTTTTGTAATGTAATTATTATCAATGTCTCTATTATTTAGACATGATAATATATGAAACCCCAAAACCACTGGATACTGCAATGACAAAAACAAATAATAATAAAGGAAGTAAGAACAAAACAATAAAGAGAATATATAAATTTATATTTGCATACACATATGGAATCTTATTCTATGTAAAAACTGACAAAGGTGTGTTCCTTATTGTAAAATAACAGGTGTTCAATTTTGAAATGAATCATAGTCCCCATAATGGATGTTAAAATAAAATATGATACTTAGTCCATTAAACTCATGAAAGTCTAAGAGATAATTAAATTTGTGTGTTTTAACAGTCCAGTGCATGGTCCAATTTAAAACATTTTAGATAGCATCAAAGCAAAGAAGTAGGCTGCACATTTTGAAATATTCTCAATCAATCCTAAACTTGTAACTTGAAAAGGCACAAAGATAAGAAAATTAAAAAGATTCACTCATAGCTATTCACATCTTGACTGTTCTTTTCACTCCAACACTGAAATGCATCATTACCCTTTCATCAGTCTTCAAATTCTAACCCTGAGTCCTGCTAGGAAAATGTTCTCTAGGATAATATTTTGGAGCTCACCACTTTTCTGAGAGCTTCTTTCACATCCTTCTTCCTCAGACTATAGATCAGGGGGTTCAGCATGGGGATCATACAGTGTAGAACACTGTGGCCACTTTGTCAGTATCCATGCTGTTGCCAGAGTGGGGCTGGCAATAAATGAAAAGGATTGTTCCATGAAAGACAATGATGGCAGTGAGGTGGGAAGCACAGGTGGAAAGAGCTTTGCACCTTTTGTCTGCAGAGGGCATCCTCAGGATGGTGATGAGAATAAACAAGTAGGACGTGAGGATGACCACAATGGTGATAACCTCATTGAAAGTGGCCACAATGTATAGCACCAATTGAGTCACAGTGACATCAGAGCAAGCATGAGACAAGAGAGGGGGGAGATCACAAAAGAAATCATAAAAGTTGTTGATCACATTTGATCTGTAGGATGGGATCTGAAGAGCTAAACACAAGTGAATCAGAGAACATACAGCACCATTGAGATAGCAACAAAACACCAACTCCATGCAGAGATTCCGGGACATGGTGACCATGTAGAACAGTGGGTCACAGATGGCCACAAAGCGGTCATAGGCCATCACTGCCAGCAGAATGACCTCAGTTACCACAAACGTGCAAAACAGGTAGAATTGCACAGCACATTCCAGGAAGGAAATGGCCTTGTCATCATTTAAGATGTTAGCTAGAATCTTCGGCATGATGGTCGTGGAGTAACAGAAATCCACAAAGGACAAGTGGCTGAGGAAAAAGTACATGGGGGTGTGGAGTCGAGAGCTGACCTGAATCAGGGCAATTATGCCCAGGTTTCCCAAAACTGTGGCTCCATAGATGGAAAGAAACAGCAGGAATAGGAAGACTCTCAGCTCAGGGGCATCTGAGAATCCGAGGAGGGTGGAGTCTGTCACAGCAGTACCGTTTTCCTTTTCCATGTTCCTAATTTACTGGGTATGGAGTAAAATATTAATAGTTATTCTGCATTATATCATCCTTGATTCAGTTTCACCTCTCTTAAAAAAGACATGATAATGCATACTTTTCTATAAGGTTAGTGTAGTGATTTTGTTCATTACATTATGCAATTCACTATGCAAATTCACTGCTTTAGATTTATCTGAAGTTCTAAACAAAGAAAGAGAAAGTGTTAGTTACTCAGTCGTGTCTGAATCTTTGCCACCCCATGGACAAGACATTTTTGTCTCTGGGATTCTTCAGGCAAGAATACTGGAGTGGGTTGCCATTCCCTTCTCCAGGGGATCTTCCCCACTCAGAGATCTAACCTGGGTCTCCCGCATTGCAGGCAGACCCTTTACCATCTGAGTTACCAGGGACAGCAAAGAAGTGAATATGAAATTAACAGAAATGCTGGCTGCTGCACTGCGCCGTTATTTATGAAAGCAAATCTTAAGAATATGGTGTAAATCTCAAAGAAATAATCAAAGTTATGGTATACGTTTATATACAGGACTTCCCTGGTGACTCAGATGGTAGAGAATCTGCCTGCAATGTGGGAGGTCCAGGTTCCATCCCTGAGTTGTGAAGATCCCCTGGAGAAGGGGATGGCTACCCACTCTAGTATTCTTGCCTAGAGAATTTCGTGAGCAGAGGAACCTGTGGGGTTACAGTCCATGGAGTTGCTAAGAGTTGTACACAATTGAGTGACTGACATATATATGTATATATGCATATATATGCTAGATTTTCATATTTATGCCATATATCCAGTTTTTCATATATATATGCATATATATATAAATTATGCAGATTTTTGATGAATTGTTAAGGACCTTATTAATGACCATGAAAAGTGGCAAGTGGCAAATGCTAAGCCAGATTGCACAGATAAAATATTATGTATGTATATAAATTTCATTGTATATCCAATCATTAAAACATCATGAAATATAATTATTTTATAACAATTTTTTTACAAAGAAAAAGCAATGGAGAATTTTCTTATGGGCTGCATTGGAGAAGGAAGGTGGGATTTTTTTAAAGAAAAGATAAGGCATGTGATACATAGAAAATGCCAACAGAGGACAAGAACGTTCTCATTTCCTCTCCTTCCTGACCCTTGGAAATTTTAAATGTTTTAGAGGCATAAGTTCGTATATCTTGGATGAAAGAGGCTCTGGATTAAAACTCAAAATATCATTTGTATTCCATAGTGGCTGTACTAATTTGCATTCCCACCAACAGTGTAAGAGGGTTCCCTTTTCTCCACACCCTCTCCAGCATTTATTGCTTGTAGACTTTTGGATAGCAGCCATCCTGACTGGCGTGTAATGGTACCTCATTGTGGTTTTGATTTGCATTTCTCTGATAATGAGTGATGTTGAGCATCTTTTCATGTGTTTTTTAGCCATCTGTATGTCTTCCTTGGAGAAATGTCTGTTTAGTTCTTTGGCCCATGTTTTGATTGGGTCATTTATTTTTCTGGAGTTGAGCTGGAGGAGTTGCTTGCATATTTTTGAGATTAATCCTTTGTCTGTTGCTTCGTTTGCTATTATTTTCTCCCAATCTGAGGGCTGTCTTTTCACCTTGCTTATAGTTTCCTTTGTTGTGCAAAAGCTTTTAAGTTTTATTAGGTCCCATTTGTTTATTTTTGCTTTTGTTTATAATATTTTGGGATGTGGGTCATAGAGGATCCTGCTGCGATTTATGTCGGAGAGTGTTTTGCCTATGTTCTCCTCTAGGACTTTTATAGTTTCTGTTCTTAAATTTAGATCTTTAATCCATTTTGAGTTTATTTTTGTGTATGGTGTTAGAAAGTGTTCTAGTTTCATTCTTTTACAGATGGTTGACCAGTTTTCCCAGCACCACTTGTTAAAGAGGTTGTCTTTTTTCCATTGTATATCCTTGCCTCCTTTGTTGAAGATAAGGTGACCATAGGTTCGTGGACTTATCTCTGGGCTTTCTATTCTGTTCCATTGATCTATATTTCTGTCTTTGTGCCAGTACCATACTGTCTTGATGACTGTGGCTTTGTAGTATAGCCTGAAGTCAGGCAGATTGATTCTTCCAGTTCCATTCTTCTTTCTCAAGGTTACTTTGGCTATTCAAGGTTTTTTGTATTTCCATACAAATTGTGAAATTATTTGTTCTAGTTCTGTGAAAAATACCGTTGGTAGTGTGGAGATTTCTTAAAAAGCTGGAAATAGAACTGACATATGACCCAGCAATCCCACTTCTGGGCATACACACCAAGGAAACCGGATCTGAAAGAGACACATGCACCCCAATGTTCATCGCAGCACTGTTTGTAATAGCCAGGACATGGAAGCAACCTAGATGCCCATCAGCAGATGAATGGATGAGGAAGCTGTGGTACATATACACCATGGAATATTACTCAGCCATTAAAAATAATTCATTTGAATCAGTTCTAAGTGAGATGGATGAAACTGGAGCCCATTATACAGAGTGAAGTAAGCCAGAAACATAAAGACCATTACAGTATACTAACACATATATATGGAATTTAGAAAGATGGTAACGATAACCCTATATGCAAAACAGAAAAAGAGACACAGATGTATAGAACAGACTTGTGGACTCTGGGAGAAGGCGAGGGTGGGATGTTTCAAGAGAACAGCATCAAAACATGTATATTATCTAGGGTGAAACAGATCACCAGCCCAGGTTGGATGCATGAGACAAGTGCTTGGGCCTGGTGCACTGGGAAGACCCAGAGGGATTGGGTGGAGAGGGAGGTGGGAGGGGGGACCAGGATGGGGAATACATGTAAATCCATGGCTAATTCATTTCAATGTATAACAAAAACCACTGCAATGATGTAAAGTAATTAGCCTCCAACTAATAAAAATGAATGAAAAAAAAGGAAAAAAATATCATTTTTACCAGGGATAAGAAACCTGCTACGGAGAGACACCTCTATTCCACTCCTGTCTGCTTCAGAAGTTGGTCTCATGTTTCTGTTTTTCCATGAACAGTTCTGGGACTTCACTGGTGGCTCAGCAGTAAAGAATCTGCCTGCAATGCAGAAGATGTGGAGACACATGTCCAATCTCTGTGTCAGGAAAATCCCCTGAAGGAGGAAATGGAAACCCGCTTCAGTATTCTTGCCTGGGGAATCCCATGGGCAAAGGGGCTTGGAGGGCTACAGTCCATGGGATCTGAAAAGGATTGGACACAACTGAGCAATTAAACAACAGTAACAAAAACAGTCTTGAGGACCCCTCACTGCCACTCTCAGCGTCTGAGTGGCTTTCCAGAGAATCTCCCTGTGGTCTTTCCCAGGTTCCCTGGAGGGAGTTAACGTGACAGCGGAGGAAGTGGGAAGGTGGGAGAAATCAAGCATTCTTCCCACTTTGTTCACACTCATTTTCCTCTTACACTAATAGCTATTATAAGATATTTGGTTTTGCAGATTAAATTGCTATCATTTCTCTTTGATATTGTTCCTCCAAAGCTTTAAATACTTTCATAAAACAGTGTTTGCAACATGACATTTCTTAAAACACCCTCTAAGAGAGAACTAAATACAGAAGCTTAAAAATAAATCAGTACCACTGCTTTCCAACTCCCCCCAAATCAGAGTGCCATCCTACCAACCAACCTATGGGACAGACATTGCTTCTTTTGTTTCTGAAGAGGGTAGGAGGCAAAGTGATACAGACTCTATGTTTTCATTTGTGTCTGTCTCTGGGGCCCATACTCCTTAAGCTTCTGAAGCCAATCATTGATTTCTGTAGGCCTTCAGCAGAATATCAAGAAAGCAACATCATCTTGGGACTCAAATAATTAATGAGTTTTATGAGATAAAAGAGGGGTAAAACTATCCTAAGTGGGTACATGCTATTATCAATATAATCAAACATGATTCACTCCAAAGCTCATGATGAACTGCAGACCACAATAGGCTGCATTCAAACATTGCTCTGTTCACCAGGACCTACATCGTCATTATGAAATATAATAGGACTTCTAAACTTTGCCTGTTATATACAAAATCTTCATCCTTGAGGGCTTAGTGTCTGAAGTCACACCAGAGTTTTGCCAAATATCAGAGAAGGTTAAGAATGTTGAGCCTCCTTTCCTGAGAAGAATAATAGCTGATCACACGTACTTTGCATGTTTTGAATACAACTATTAACACATTTGATTTTTATTAGAATAAGTTAGGTAAGTACAATTATGTACCTTTACTAATAAGGTGACTGGGGCAAAGACAGCTGCCACTTGCACAAAATCGTAAGTGGAGTCCCTGATAGGATGAGCCCACATGCTGCATTTGGGCTTCCACCATCCACGTGATTCCGTGTGGGAGAGCAGACCTACCACACAGCTCTGAGTGGCGTCCCTCCTGCTCAGTGCCAAGGCCATTTAATGGGTTTGCCTGACGCATCTCTCCCAGGTCAGCTCCTTCTCTCACTATATGACTGATGTCCCTAAACCAACAGTGTTCAAAGGAAAGGCTGTGGTCTGTGTCTTTGGATATACAAAATGTTTCAAAAATTCCTTGAGTATAATTAGTTACGATAATTGGTTTCCAAATTCTTGACAATTTATATGGCCTTCCCTAAATTGATCCACCTGATAAGTTCCTGAGTTTGAGGAGTGTTTCTGTATCTTCTTTCTATCTGGCACTGTCACTATTCCTTTTCTGTCATTTTTTCAAAAGCAAAGATTCCTCTTTTCCATTCACATAATACCCTGTGAACTATCTCAATTAGAAAAGCAAAATCAGTTTTCCAAAACCTAAACACAAGAACACTGTGGGATATTACTTTCCAAGAAGCCTAAATTGTGCTTCAAACCTATGGTTTGATGTCTTATTTCTCTTTGATACATAAATAAATAAATAAATAAATTAAAAAAATATATCGGAAAATTATGACATTAGATGTGTTTTACCCCCAATACAGTGATGTTATGAAATTGAATATTAATAGATTTTTATTAGTTTGAAATTCTTAATACACCATAAACTTGTTTTCACAAAGTGTATCATACGAAGAAGGCTGTATATTGTCAAGGCTATATATTGTCACCCTGCTTATTTAACTTATATGCAGAGTGCATTATGAGAAACGCTGGGCTGGAAGAAGCACAAGCTGGAATCAAGATTGCTGGGAAAAATATCAATAACCTCAGATATGCAGATGTCACCACCCTTATGGCAGAAAGTGAAGAAGAACTAAAGAGCCTCTTGATGAAAGTGAAAGAGGAGAGTGAAAAAGTTGGCTTAAAGCTCAACATTCAGAAAACTAAGATCATGGCATCTGGTCCCATCACTTCATGACAAATAGTTGGGGAAACAGTGGAAACAGTGGCTGACTTTATTTTCTGTGCTCCAAAATCACTGCAGATGGTGATTGCAGTCATGAAATTAAAAGACGCTTACTCCTTGGAAGGAAAGTTATGACCAACCTAGGCAGCATATTAAAAAGAAGAGACATTACTTTGTCAACAAAGGTCCATCTAGTCAAAGCTATGGTTTTTCCAGTGGTCATGTATGGATGTGAGAGTTGGACTGTAAAGAAAGCTGAGTGCTGAAGAATTGACACTTTTGAACTGTGGTGTTGGAGAAGACTCTTGAGAGTCCCTTGGACTGCAAGGAGATTAAACCAGTCCATCCTAAAGGAGATCAGTCCTGGGTGTTCATTGTAGGACTGATGGCTGAAGCTGAAACTGCAATAATTTGGCCACCTGAAGCGAAGAGTTGACTCATTGGAAAAGACCCTGATGCTGGGAAAGATTTAAGGCAGGAGGAGAAGGGGATGACAGAGGATGAGATGGTTGGATGGCATCACCGACTCGATGGACACGGGTTTGGTTAGACTCCGGGAGCTGGTGATGCTGGGGAGTTAGGGAGGCCTGGCATGCTGCGGTTCATGTGATCGCAAAGAGTTGGACACGACTGAGTGACTGACCTGAACTGAACTGAACTGAAGAAGGGAGTCTCATGACAAAAACACAAAACCATTATCTATAAAGAGCATCATTGTCAGTGGCCTTTTATATGTCTGGGAAACACATTCACAAGAAAGCTGCTTTGCATGGCAGGTGTTTTACATAAATTACTTAAATATAAAAATTTATTGAAATGTATTTCATAGTCATTAGTCATAAATTGAGTAACATAAATATGCCGTTTTGTTTGATGAACTGTATTTAAACCACATAAAACAACATTTTAGAAGAATATCAGAAATGTGGAATGACATCAACAATATGTTAGATTTTCTAACTTTCAAATTTCATTGTTTTAATCAATTTTTTATTCTATGTGGAAGAATAGCAGTCATGTTTAATTGTTATATAATAAGCAGTACTTAATACTAAGTACATAATGAGGATACATAATTACTCATTCATTTATTCACTCATGTTTAAACATTTATTATAGGCTTGCCCAGAGATAAGTAGTATTTTAGGTACTGCAAGAAGAAAAAAATAATGTTCCTTTGTCAAAAATTTATATTTAAGGTGAACAGTTTAATAGATTATTGTCTTAGTCATCTATGAAAACTTCATGTAAATATATGCTACACGTCTTGGAAGGCTCTTTTCCCATTGTTAATGGGAATTGAAGACTTATTTGGACATTGGTTCAGGAAATGAAGCTTTTGTGTCTATTAATTTTCAGAAGGCATCATTCACATCCTTATTCCTCAGGCTGTAGATCAGAGGGTTCAGCATGGGGATGACCACTGTATAGAACACAGAGGCCACCTTGACAGTTTGTCACAAGTTCTTGGAAGTGGGCACACAGTAGAGAGAAAGGATGGCCCCATGGAAGATGGTAATGGCAGTCAGGTGAGACGCACAAGTGGAGAAAGCTTTGCAACATCCACTGGCAGAACGGATGTTTAGCACAGTGACAAAAATAAAGACATAGGAAGTGAGGATGATCAGAAGTGTACTCACCTCGTTGAAGGTGGTGAAGCCAAAGAACAGCAGGTTGGGGGTGTGTGTATTGGAGCATGAGACAGTAATGAGAGCAGTGTATTCACAGAAAAAGCAGTTGATCACCTTATGTCCAGAAAAGTTTAGTTGGAGGGCATAGCAAAGGAGTACCAATGAGCCACACATGCCCCAGAGATATGACCCAGCCACCAGCAGGGCACACAGCCTCTGTGACATGACCACTGTGTAAAGCAGAGGGTTACAGGTGGCCACGAAGAAGTCATAGGCCATCACCGCCAGCAAGAAGGACTCAGTCACCACAGCAATGCAGGACAGGAAGAACTGCAGCATGCAGCTACTGTAGAAGATGCTCTTATCGGCCATGACCAAGTTCTCGAGCAGCTTGGGAGTAACAATGGAAGAGTAACAAAAATCAACAAAAGAAAGATGACTAAGGAAAAAGTACATGGGGGTGTGAATCTTAGGGCTAATTTTGATGATTACCACCATGCCCAGATTTCCTACCACAGTGATAATGTACATGATCAGAAACATGAGGAAGAGAGGAATCTGAAGCTCTGGATAAACTGTGAAACCCAAGAGGGCAAACATTGTCTTCAGACTCAGATTTTTTATAGTCATCACTATGATGCCTTTGAAAAGAAAGGATGGGAGAAGGGAGTTTTTCTTGACAAAGAACTTTACAGAAATAAGTGAAAATCATACTATGACTTTCTGTGATGGACTAAATAAAATGAAAGGAATTATTAGTTCTAACTTTTTCCACTTACAACATTCCTTATATAGATAACTACTGTGGATGGATCTACTAATCCAACTGAGTCTCTGAACTGTTTTTGCATGTCCATTGCAGCTAGTATTTTCCTAGAAATACTTAACACATTGACGTGAGTACATTCACTCATCAGCTAGTAGCATAGTATGCACATAACTGATAGAAAATATTTGCACATGAATACACAAGCAAATGAAAGTGTCTAAGAAAAATGTGAGATGTTTGCCTCAAATAACAACATACATTGTTACTGTATTTTGCTTGCATACACAAATCAATTAAAGCCTTGAAGAGAATGTGTTTGTCTTCTAAGTATCAAGAAAAATAATAGAGACATCTAAGAAGAGAGCATCAGTTCAGTCAGCAGTCGCTCAGTCGTATCCGACTCTTTGTGACCCCATGAATCGCAGCACGCCAGGCCTCCCTGTCCATCACAAACTCTGCAGTTTACTCAAACTCATGTCCATCGAGTCAGTGATGCCATCCAGCCATCTCATCCTCTGTCGTCCCCTTCTCCTCCTGCCCCCAATCCCTCCCAGCATCAGGGTCTTTTCCAGTGAGTCAACTCTTCACATGAGGTGGCCAAAGTATTGGAGTTTCAGCTTCAGCATCAGTCCTTCCAATGAACACCCAGGACTGATCTCCTTCAGGATGGACTGGCTGGATCTCCTTGCAGTCCAAGGGACTCTCAAGAGTCTTCTCCAACACCACAGTTCAAAAGCATCAATTCTTCAGTGCTCAGCTTTCTTCACAGTCCAACTCTTATATCCATACATGACCACTGGAAAAACTATAGCCTTGACCAGATGGACCTTGTTGGCAAAGTAATGTCTCTGCTTTTTAATATGCTGTCTAGGTTGGTCATAACTTTCCTTCCAAGGAGTAAGAGTCTTTTTTTTTTATTCACTTTTATTAGTTGGAGGCTAACTACTTTAATTAGCCTCAATATTGTAGTGGTTTTTGTCATACATTGACATGAATTAGCCATGGATTTACATGTATTCCCCATCTTGATCCCCCCTCCCAATATTGTAGTGGTTTTTGTCATACATTGACATGAATTAGCCATGGATTTACATGTATTCCCCATCTCGATCCCCCCTCCCAATATTGTAGTGGTTTTTGTCATACATTGACATGAATTAGTCATGGATTTACATGTATTCCCATCTCAATCCCCCCTCCCACCTCCCTCTCCACCCGATCTCTCTGGCTCTTCCCAGTGCACCAGGCTCAAGCACTTGTCTCATGCATCCAGCCTGGGCTGGTGATCTGTTTCACCCTAGATAATATACATGTTTCGATGCTGTTCTCTTGAAACATCCCACCCTCGCCTTCTCCCACAGAGTCCAAAAGTCTGTTCTATACATCTGTGTCTCTTTTTCTGTTTTGCATATAGGGTTATCATTACCATCTTTCTAAATTCCATATATATGTGTTAGTATACTGTAATGGTCTTTATGTTTCTGGGTTACTTTACTCTGTATAATGGGCTCCAGTTTCATCCATCTCATTAGAACTGATTCAAATGAATTCTTTTTAATGGGTGAGTAATATTCCATGGTGTATATGTACCACAGCTTTCTTATCCATTAATCTGCTGATGGGCATCTAGGTTGTTTCCATGTCCTGGCTATTATAAACAGTGCTGCGATGAATATTGGGGTGCACGTGTCTCTTTCAGATCTGGTTTCCTCAGTGTGTATGCCCAGAAGTGGGATTGCTGGGTCACATGGCAGTTCTATTTCCAGTTTTTTAAGAAATCTCCACACTGTTCTCTATAGCGGCTGTACTAGTTTGCATTCCCACCAAAAGTGTAAGAGGGTTCCCTTTTCTCCACACCCTCTCCAGCATTTATTGCTTGTAGACTTTTGGATAGCAGCCATCCTGACTGGCATGCAATGGTACCTCATTGTGGTTTTGATTTGCATTTCTCTGATAATGAGTGATGTTGAGCATCTTTTCATGTGTTTTTTAGCCATCTGTATGTCTTCCTTGGGGAAATGTCTGTTTAGTTCTTTGGCCCATTTTTTGATTGGGTCATTTATTTTTCTGGAGTTGAGCTGGAGGAGTTGCTTGCATATTTTTGAGATTAATCCTTTGTCTGTTGATTCATTTGCTATTATTTTCTCCCAATCGGAGGGCTGTCTTTTCACCTTGCTTATAGTTTCCTTTGTTGTGCAAAAGCTTTTAAGTTTCATTAGGTCCCATTTGTTTATTTTTGTTTTTGTTTCTAATATTCTGGGATGTGGGTCATAGAGGATCCTGCTATGATTTATGTCGGAGAGTGTTTTGAGTATGTTATCCTCTAGGACTTTTATAGTTTCTGTTCTTAAATTTAGATCTTTAATCCATTTTGAGTTTATTTTTGTGTATGGTGTTAGAAAATGTTCTAGTTTCATTCTTTTACAGGTGGTTGACCAGTTTTCCCAGGACAACTTGTTAAAGCCCTTGTCTTTTTCCCATTGTATATCCTTGCTTCCTTTGTCGAAGATAAGGTGACCATAGGTTCGTGGATTTATCTCTGGGCTTTCTATTCTGTTCCATTGATCTATATTTCTGTCTTTGTGCCAGTACCATACTGTCTTGATGACTGTGGCTTTGTAGTATAGTCTGAAGTCAGGCAGGTTGATTCCTCCAGTTCCATTCTTCTTTCTCAAGGTTACTTTGGCTATTCGAGGTTTTTTGTATTTCCATACAAATTGTGAAATTATTTGTTCTAAGTTCTGTGAAAAATACCGTTGGTAGCTTGATAGGTATTGCATTGAATCTATAGATTGCTTTGGGTAATATAGCCATTTTGATAAAATCGATTCTTCCAATCCATGAACACGGTGTATTTCTCCATCTGTTTGTGTCCTCTTTGATTTCTTTCATCAGTGATTTATAGTTTTCTATGTATCTTTTGTTTCTTTAGGTAGATATACTCCTAAGTATTTTACTCTTTTTGTTGCAATGGTGAATGATATTGTTTCCTTAATTTCTCTTTCTGTTTTCTCATTGTTAGTGTATAGGAATGCAAGAGATTTCTGTGTGTTAATTTTATATCCTGCAACTTTACTATATTTGTTGATTAGCTCTAGTAATTTTCTGGTAGAGTCTTTAGGGTTTTCTATGTAGAGGATCATGTCATCTGCAAACAGCGAGAGTTTCACCTCTTCTTTTCCTATCTGGATTCCGCTTACTTCTTTTTCTGCCCTGATTGTTGTGGCCAACACTTCCAAAACTATGTTGAATAGTAGTGGTGAGAGTGGGCACCCTTGTCATGTTCCTGATTTTAGGGGAAATGCTTTCAATTTTTCACCATTGAGGGTAATGCTTGCTGTGAATTTGTCATATATAGGGTTTACTATGTTGAGTCATGTTCCTTCTATTCCTGTTTTCTGGAGAGTTTTTAATCATAAATGGATGTTGAATTTTGTCAAAGGCTTTCTCTGCATCTATTGAGATAATCATATGGTTTTTATCTTTCAATTTGTTAATGTGGTGTATCACACTGATTGATTTGCAGATATTAAAGAATCCTTGCATTCCTGGGATAAAGCCCACTTGGTCATGGTGTATGATTTTTTTAATATGTTGTTGGCTTCTGTTTTCTAGAATTTTGTTAAGGATTTTTGCATCTATGTTCATCAGTGATATTGGCCTGTAGTTTTCTTTTTTTGTGGCATGTTTGTCTGGCTTTGGAATTAAGGTGATGGTGGCCTCATAGAATGAGTTTGGAAGTTTACCTTCTTCTGCAATTTTCTGAAAGAGTTTGAGTAAGATAGGTGTTAGCTCTTCTCTAAATTTTTGGTAGAATTCAGCTGTGAAGCCATCTGGTCCTGGGCTTTTGTTTGCTGGAAGATTTCTGATTACAGTTTCGATTTCCTTGCTTGTGATGGGTCTGTTAAGATCTTCTATTTCTTCCTGGTTCAGTTTTGGAAAGTTATACTTTTCTAAGAATTTGTCCATTTCTTCCAAGTTGTCCATTTTATTGGCATAGAGCTGCTGGTAGTAGTCTCTTATGATCCTTTGTATTTCATTGTTGTCTGTTGTGATCTCTCCATTTTCATTTCTAATTTTGTTAATTTGGTTCTTCTCCCTTTGTTTCTTAATGAGTCTTGCTAATGGTTTGTCAATTTTGTTTATTTTTTCAAAAAACCAGCTTTTAGCCTTGTTGATTTTTGCTATGGTCTCTTTAGCTTCTTTTGCATTTATTTCTGCCCTAATTTTTAAGATTTCTTTCCTTCTACTAACCCTGGGATTCTTCATTTCTTCCTTCTCTATTTGCTTTAGGGTTAGAGTTAGGTTATTTATTTGACTTTTTTCTTGTTTCTTGAGGTAAGCCTGTAATGCTATGAACCTTTCCCTTAGCACTGCTTTTACAGTGTCCCATAGGTTTTGGGTTGTTGTGTTTTCATTTTCATTCATTTCTATGCATATTTTGATTTCTTTTATGATTTGTTGGTTATTCAGAAGCGTGTTGTTTAGCCTCCATATGTTTGAATTTTTAATAATTTTTTTTCCTGTAATTGAGATCTAATCTTACTGCACTGTGGTCAGAAAAGATGACTGGAATGATTTCAATTTTTTTGAATTTATCAAGACTAGATTTATGGCCCAGGATGTGATCTATTCTGGAGAAGGTTCCGTGTGCACTTGAGAAAAAGGTGAAGTTGATTGTTTTGGTGTGAAACGTCCTATAGATGTCAATAGGGTCTAGCTGGTCCATTGTGTCCTTTAAAGTTTGTGTTTCCTTGTTAATTTTCTGTTTAGTTGACCTACCCATAGTTGTGAGTGGGGTATTAAAGTCTCCCACTATTATTGTGTTACTATTAATTTCCTCTTTCATACTCGTTAGCGTTTGCCTTACATATTGCGGTGCTCCTATGTTGGGTATATTTATATACCCAACATATATATTTATAATTGTTATATCTTCTTCTTGGATTGATCCTTTGATCATTATGTAGTGTCCTTCTTTGTCTCTTTTCACAGCCTTTATTTGAAAGTCTATTTTATCTGATATGAGTATTGCAACTCCTGCTTTCTTTTGGTCTCCATTTGTGTGAAATATTTTTTTCCAGCCCTTTTTTTAGTCTGTATGTGTCCCTTGTTTTGAGGTGGGTCTCTTGTAGACAGAATATATAGGGGTCTTGTTTTTGTATCCATTCAGCCAGCCTTTGTCTTTTGGTTGGGACATTCAACCCATTTACATTTAAGGTAATTATTGATAGGTATGGGTCCCATTGCCATTTACTTTGTTGTTTGGGGTTCACGTTTATACAACCTTTCTGTGTTTCCTGTCTAGAGAAGATCCTTTAGCATTTGTTGAAGAGCTGGTTTGGTGGTGCTGAATTCTCTCAGCTTTTGCTTGTCTGTAAAGCTTTTGAGTTCTCCTTCATATCTGAATGAGATCCTTGCTGGGTACAGTAATCTAGGTTGTAGGTTATTCTCTTTCATTACTTTAAGTATGTCTTGCCATTCCCTTCTGGCCTGAAGGGTTTCTATTGATAGATCAGCTGTTATCCTTATGGGAATCACTTTGTGTGTTATTTATTGTTTCTCCCTTGCTGCTTTTAATATTTGTTCTTTGTCTTTGATCTTTGTTAATTTGATTAATATGTGTCTTGGGGTGTTTCGCCTTGGGTTTATCCTGTTTGGGACTCTCTGGGTTTCTTGGACTTGGGTGGCTATTTCCTTCCCCATTTTAGGGAAGTTTTCAGCTATTATCTCCTCGAGTAACTTCTCATGGCCTTTCTTTTTGTCTTCTTCTTCTGGGACTCCTATGATTCGAATGTTGGGGTGTTTCACATTGTCCCAGAGGTCCCTGAGGTTGTCCTCATTTCTTTTGATTCTGCTTTGTTTTTTCCTCTCTGTTTCATTTATTTCCACCATTTTATCTTCTACCTCACTTATCCTATCTTCTGTCTCCGTTATTCTACTCATGGTTCCCTCCAGAGTGTTTTTTATCTCATTTATTGCATTATTCATTTTTAATTGACTCTTTTTTATTTCTTCTAGGTCCTTGTTAAACATTTCTTGCATCTTCTCAATCTTTGTCTCCAAGCTATTTATTTGTAACTCCATTTTGTTTTCAAGATTTTGGATGATCATTTTTATTATCATTATTCTAAATTCTTTTTTCAGGTAGGTTCCCTAACTCCTCCTCTTTTGTTTGACTTGGTGGAAATTTTTCATGTTCCTTTACCTGTTGGGTATTTCTCTGCCTTTTCATCTTGTTTAGATTGCTGTGTCTGGAGTGGGCTTTCTGTATTCTGGTGGTCTGTGGTTCCTTTTTATTGTGGAGGTTTCACCCAGTGGGTGGGGTTGGACAATTGGTTTGTCAAGGTTTCCTGGTTAGGGAAGCTTGTGTCAGTGTTCTGGTGCATGGAATTGGATTTCTTCTCTCTGGAGTGCAATGGAGTGTCCAGTAATGAGTTTTGCGATGGGTCTATGTGTTAGGTGTGACTTTGGACAGCCTGTATGTTGACACTCAGGTCTATGTTCCTGCATTGCTAAAGAATTTGCGTGGTATGTCTTGTTCTGGAGCTTATTGGCTCTTGGGTGGTGGTTGGTTTTGGTGTAGGTATGGAGGCTCTTGGATGGTCTCTTATTCCTTAATGTTCCATGTAGTCAGGAGTTTTCTGGTTTTCTCAGGTTTTGGGCTTAAGTCTCCTGCCTCTGGATTTCAGTTTTATTCTTCCAATAGTCTCAAGACTTCTCCAACTATACAGCACTGATAATAAAACTTCTAGGTTAATGGTGAAAAGATTCTCCACCATGAGGGACAACCAGAGAGGTTCACAGAGTTACATGAAGAATAGGAGAGGGAGGAAGGAGATAGAGGTGAGCAGGAGGAGAGAAAGGGGGACTCAAGAGGAGAGAGACAGATCTACGCAGTTATCTGTTCCCAAAGTGTTCTCTGTAGCCCAGACACCCACAAAGATTCACAGAATTGGATTGGAAAGAGAAGGGGAAAGGAGGAAATAGAGGTGTTCTGAGGTAGAAAACAGAGAGTCAAAAGTGGGAGAGAGTAATCACCACACTCCTGAATAGAAATGGGAACTGAATATTGGATTCTTAAATGTCCAAAATTTATATCACATACTGAAAAACAAAGATTAAAAATCTAGTGTAGAGGTTAGACTCTTTGAAATACAATATTTAAAAACAAAAACAAAAACACAAAAAAATTTAGAAATATATATGAAGTTTGGTTTAAAAATAGGGCTTCTCTCTTTTTTTTTTTTGCAAGGTTATAGTGAAATGAAAATGAAAATTAAGGAATAATAGAGGAGTATTAGAGGACTTTAAAAGGAAATAGGAGAGAAAAACAAGAAAAAGAAAAAAAAGAAAAAAAAAAGAAAAAAATTTTTGTTTTTCCCTAATTAAAAAAATCATAAAAATATATGAAAATGAAAGTTGAGGAGTAATGGGGGAGTAATAGGGAATTTTAAAAGAAAATAAAAGAGAAAAAATTTAAAAAAAAGGAAAGAAAAAAAATTTTTTTTTTAATTAAAAAAAATATACATATATATCTAGGAATTTCTCTGGAGCTGTTGCGGTCAGTGTAGGTTCAGTTCAATTTCAGATAGCTCCTCTTTCCAGCTTACACTTCTTGATATCTATAGGCCCCTTCCTGTGTAGTCGGTGTTACCTTTGGGGGTTTTAATCTGTTGCACCGGTCCTTTCTGAAGCGGTTCCCTTTGTTTATTTGGCTTCTGTTTGCCGTCTCTTCGGTGATCTAATTTCCGCCCTGACACAGGCGGGCGGAGGTGATCTCTTATTTAGGTTCGCTAGTTCAGTTCAGTCCTGCTACCGGGAGGGCGGGGCGCTGCAGACAGACACCGCTCTGTGTGGATAGCGCTCACCGTGTTCCGGCCACACTGGATTTGCCCCGCTCACGGGTGTCAGTGCTTTCCCCGTCTACACTGCTCAGGCTCCCGGCTGCTCTATATGGAGCGGGCCCTGCGTTGAGTGCGGTTCCAGTTTTCGGGTACTCCACAAAAGCGCAGATTCGGTTGCGCCTGCATTTTGTGCCTTCCCCGGCCTGAGCGGCTCTGGCAGCCAGGGGCTTGGGCGCACTCTCCCCGGGTGCGGCGCGCCTTTTCCCTCCGTGGCCCCAGCGCGCGCCGGTCGGGTGCCTGCGGCTTGTGTTTGTTCTCAGGAGCTGGCCTCTAGCCGCGACCCTCCCAGTGGCAGATTGGAGTAAGAGTCTTTTAATTTCAAGAAGAGAGCGTAGCAATCCCATTTTATTTTATTTTATTTTATTTTATTTTTTTTTTAATTTTTATTAGTTGGAGGCTAATTACTTTACATCATTACAGTAGTTTTTGTTATACATTGATATGAATTAGCCATGGATTTACATGTATTCCCCATCCCAGTCCCCCCTCCCACTTCCCTCTCCACCCGATCCCTCTGGGTCTTCCCAGTGCACCAGGCCCGAGCACTTGTCTCATGTACCCAACCTGAGCTGGTTATCCGTTTCACCCTAGATAATACACATGTTTCAATGCTGTTCTCCTGAAACATCCCACCCTCGCCTTCTCCCAGAGTCCACAAGTCTGTTCCATACATCTGAGTCTCTTTTTCTGTTTTGCATATAGGGTTATCGTTACAATCTTTCTAAAGTCCATATATATGTGTTAGTATACTGTAATGGTCTTTATCTTTCTGGCTTACTTCGCTCTGTATAATGGGCTCCAGTTTCATCCATCTCATTAGAAGTGATTCAAATGAATTCTTTTTAATGGCTGAGTAATATTCCATGGTGTATATGTACCACAGCTTCCTCATCCATTCGTCTGCTGATGGGCATCTGGGTTGCTTCCATGTCCTGGCTATTATAAACAGTGCTGCGATGAACATTGGGGTGCATGTGGCTCTTTCAGATCTGGTTTCCTTGGTGTGTATGCCCAGAAGTGGGATTGCTGGGTCATATGGCAGTTCTATTTCCAGCTTTTTAAGAAATCTCCACACTGTTTTCCATAGTGGCTGTACTAATTTGCATTCCCACCAACAGTGTAAGAGGGTTCCCTTTTCTCCACACCCTCTCCAGCATTTATTGTTTGTAGACTTTTGGATAGCAGCCATCCTGACTGGTGTATAATGGTACCTCATTGTGGTTTTGATTTGCATTTCTCTGATAATGAGTGATGTTGAGCATCTTTTCATGTGTTTGTTAGCCATCTGTATGTCTTCCTTGGAGAAATGTCTGTTGAGTTCTTTGGCCCATTTTTTGATTGGGTCATTTATTTTTCTGGAGTTGAGCTGGAGGAGTTGCTTGTATATTTTTGAGATTAATCCTTTGTCTGTTGCTTCATTTGCTATTATTTTCTCCCAATCTGAGGGCTGTCTTTTCACCTTGCTTATAGTTTCCTTTGTTGTGCAAAAGCTTTTAAGTTTCATTAGGTCCCATTTGTTTATTTTTGCTTTTATTTCTGAAATTCTGGGATGTGGGTCATAGAGGATCCTGCTGTGATTTATGTCGGAGAGTGTTTTGCCTATGTTCTCCTCTAGGAGTTTGATAGTTTCTGGTCTTACATTTAGATCTTTAATCCATTTTGAGTTTATTTTTGTGTATGGTGTTAGAAAGTGTTCTAGTTTCATTCTTTTACAGGTGGTTGACCAGTTTTCCCAGCACCACTTGTTAAAGAGGTTATCTTTTTTCCACTGTATATCCTTGCCTCCTTTGTCGAAGATAAGGTGACCATAGGTTCGTGGACTTATCTCTGGGCTTTCTATTCTGTTCCATTGATCTATATTTCTGTCTTTGTGCCAGTACCATACTGTCTTGATGACTGTGGCTTTGTAGTAGAGTCTGAAGTCAGGCAGATTGATTCCTCCAGTTCCATTCTTCTTTCTCAGGATTACTTTGGCTATTCGAGGTTTTTTGTATTTCCATACAAATTGTGAAATTATTTGTTCTAGTTCTGTGAAAAATACAGTTGGTAGTTTGATAGGGATTGCATTGAATCTATAGATTACTTTGGGTAGTATAGCCATTTTGACAATATTGATTCTTCCAATCCATGAACATGGTATATTTCTCCATCTATTTGTGTCCTCTTTGATTTCTTTCATCAGTGTTTTATAGTTTTCTATGTATAGGTCTTTTGTTTCTTTAGGTAGATATACTCCTAAGTATTTTATTCTTTTTGTTGCAATGGTGAATGGTATTGTTTCCTTAATTTCTCTTTCTGTTTTCTCATTGTTAGTGTATAGGAATGCAAGAGATTTCTGTGTGTTAATTTTATATCCTGCAACTTGACTGTATTCGTTGATTAGCTCTAGTAATTTTCTGGTAGAGTCTTTAGGGTTTTCTATGTAGAGGATCATGTCATCTGCAAACAGCGAGAGTTTCACTTCTTCTTTTCCTATCTGGATTCCTTTTACTTCTTTTTCTGCCCTGATTGCTGTGGCCAAAACTTCCAAAACTATGTTGAATAGTAGTGGTGAGAGTGGGCACCCTTGTCTTGTTCCTGATTTCAGGGGAAATGCTTTCAATTTTTCACCATTGAGGGTGATGCTTGCTGTGGGTTTGTCATATATAGCTTTTATTATGTTGAGGTATGTTCCTTCTATTCCTGCTTTCTGGAGAGTTTTAATCATAAATGGATGTTGAATTTTGTCAAAGGCTTTTTCTGCATCTATTGAGATAATCATATGGTTTTTATCTTTCAATTTGTTAATGTGGTGTATTACATTGATTGATTTGCGGATATTAAAGAATCCTTGCATTGCCTGGGATAAAGCCCACTTGGTCATGATGAATGATTTTTTTAATATGTTGTTGGATTCTGTTTGCTAGAATTTTGTTAAGGATTTTTGCATCTATGTTCATCAGCGATATTGGCCTGTAGTTTTCTTTTTTTGTGGCATCTTTGTCTGGTTTTGGAATTAGGGTGATGGTGGCCTCATAGAATGAGTTTGGAAGTCTACCTTCTTCTGCAATTTTCTGGAAGAGTTTGAGTAAGATAGGTGTTAGCTCTTCTCTAAATTTTTGGTAGAATTCAGCTGTGAAGCCATCTGGTCCTGGGCTTTTGTCTGCTGGAAGATTTCTGATTACAGTTTCGATTTCCTTGCTTGTGATGGTTTTGTTAAGATCTTCTATTTCTTCCTGGTTCAGTTTTGGAAAGTTATACTTCTCTAAGAACTTGTCCATTTCTTCCAAGTTGTCCATTTTATTGGCATAGAGCTGCTGGTAGTAGTCTCTTATGATCCTTTGTATTTCAGTGTTGTCTTGTTGTGATCTCTCCATTTTCATTTCTAATTTTGTTAATTTGGTTCTTCTCCCTTTGTTTCTTAATGAGTCTTGCTAATGGTTTGTCAATTTTGTTAATTTTTTCAAAAAACCAGCTTTTGGCTTTGTTAATTTTTGCTATGGTCTCTTTAGTTTCTTTTGCATTTATTTCTGCCCTAATTTTTAAGATTTCTTTCCTTCTACTAACCCTGGGGTTCTTCATTTCTTCTTCCTCTAGTTGCTTTAGGTGTAGAGTTAGGTTATTTATTTGACTTTTTTCTTGTTTCTTGAGGTAGGCCTGTAATGCTATGAATCTTCCCCTTAGCACTGCTTTTACAGTGTCCCATAGGTTTTGGGTTGTTGTGTTATCATTTTCATTCATTTCTATGCATATTTTGATTTCTTTTTTGATTTCTTCTACGATTTGTTGGTTATTCAGAAGCGTGTTGTTTAGCCTCCATATGTTTGAATTTTTAATAATTTTTTTCCTGTAATTGAGATCTAATCTTACTGCACTGTGGTCAGAAAAGATGACTGGAATGATTTCAGTCTTTTTGAATTTACCAAGACTAGATTTATGGCCCAGGATGTGATCTATTCTGGAGAAGGTTCCGTGTGCACTTGAGAAAAAGGTGAAGTTGATTGTTTTGGGGTGAAACGTCCTATAGATGTCAATTAGGTCTAGCTGGTCCATTGTGTCCGTTAAAGTTTGTGTTTCCTTGTTCATTTTCTGTTTAGTTGATCTATCCATAGTTGTGAGTGGGGTATTAAAGTCTCCTACTATTATTGTGTTACTATTAATTTCCTCTTTCATACTCGTTAGCGTTTGCCTTACATATTGCGGTGCTCCTATGTTGGGTGCATATATATTTATAATTGTTATATCTTCTTCTTGGATTGATCCTTTGATCATTATGTAGTGTCCATCTTTGTCTCTTTTCACAGACTTAATTTGAAAGTCTATTTTATCTGATATGAGTATTGCGACTCCTGCTTTCTTTTGGTCTCCGTTTGCGTGGAATATTTTTTTCCAGCCCTTCACTTTTAGTCTGTATGTGTCCCTTGCTTTGAGGTGGGTCTCTTGTAGACAGCATATATAGGGGTCTTGCTTTTGTATCCATTCAGCCAGCCTTTGTCTTTTGGTTGGGGCATTCAACCCATTTACATTTAAGGTAATTATTGATAGGTATGGTCCCGTTGCCATTTATTTTGTTGTTTGGGGTTCACTTTAAAGGATACTTCTCTCCTGGGACAGCTTCACTGCTGAGGAGGACAATAACTCGTTTTGAATTCTAAGTGGAGTGTACACTTTATCAGGATTTATAGCTTATGGCTTAACTTCTATTACAGATCTAGACATTGCATACATGTCTCTTAAGGGTCTCAAGATTTATCAGGTAAGAGTTCTCTCATAATTAACTACTTCTCATTTTTGTAAAAGTTTATATACCAATTTAAACTACACATAAATAAATATGTATAAGTGCCCATTTCCCAGTAGCAAGTTTATTCTCTTCTTTGTGAAATGGTTGTCAGGGGTCTTGAAGCATGGTTGCAAATTTGTTTCTTTAATATTATTGGACTCAGAATTGTCTAGCATTTACAGTGATTTAACATAAAAAGAAAAGTGAAAAAAAAAAAACCTCAGTTACCATTTCAAGAAAATAATATTTTTACTGTGTCATAAACAACTTCAAAAACTTACCTGCAGCAGAGAAACAGGTCTCCACCGTCCTGTTTTTCTGTGGGCTGAGTATAATTGCGAGACCAAGACACTTACATCTGACTCTCTAGCCCTGGAGACTCAAACCCAGGAGGACCACTAGCAATATTTTCCTCACAAGCATCAAAACAGATATTAAGGCAAATGGTAGGTCTCATATAATTTTTAATGACTAGAACTTTTTGGAATTACACAGAAATGTGTGGCTTGAAATTCGCTGCTCAGCTTTGTTTCTGTGTAATTAAAATGCCCCCTGGAATGAATGACACTAAAATAAAGCTAAGGGAAAAGATCCTTAATGATGTCTAAAATTGGAAGTTTAAATACATAGTTTTCTTTGCAATTTGGTTTGTCTGTTTCTTGAGTATATGTTTAATATTTATTCTTTCTTGGATTTACTTACAGTTTGCCAAAAAATTTAAAAGATTTAGATATAATTTTCCAACTTTTTTTCACACCTGATATGCCCAGTGTTGCAATTATTTTCCTGGAAAGCATCCTATCAGAAATATATTTCATGTTTGAGTTATAATGAACAGGACACAAGTCAATTCACAGTCAACTACATCAGCAATAAGTGAACAATGAACTCCCAGATGCTCCAGCTGGTTTTAGAAAAGGCAGAGGAACAAGAGATCAAATTGCCAACATCTGCTGGATCATTGAAAAAGCAAGAGAGTTCCAAAAAAACACATTTATTTCTGCTTTATTGACTATGCCAAAACATTTAACTGTGTGGATCACAATAAGCTGTGGAAAATTCTGAAAGAGATGGGAATACCAGACCACCTGACCTGCCTCTTGAGAAACCTTGCAGGTCAGGAAGCAAGTTAGAACTGGACAAGAGACAACAAACTGGTTCCAAATAGAAAAAGGAATATGTCAAGGCTGTATATTGTCACTCTACTTATTTAACTTGTATGCAGAGTACATCATGAGAAACGCTGGGCTGGAAGAAGCACAAGCTGGAATCAAGATTGCCGGGAGAAATATCAATAACCTCAGATATGCAGATGACACCACCCTTATGGCAGAAAGTGAAGAAGAACTAAAGAGCCTCTTGATGAAAGTGAAAGAGGAGAGTGAAAAAGTTGGCTTAAAGCTCAACATTCAGAAAAACAAGATCATGGCATCTGGTCCCATCACTTCATGGGAAATAGGTGGGGAAACAGTGGAAACAGTGTCAGACTTTATTTTTCTGGGCTCCAAAATCACTGCAGATGGTGATTGCAGTCATGAAATTAAAAGACGCTTACTCCTTGGAAGGAAAGTTATGACCCAATCTAGACAGCATATTAAAAAGCAGAGACATTACTTTGTCAACAAAGATCCATCTAGTCAAGGCTATGGTTTTTCCAGTGGTCATGTATGGATGTGAGAGTTGGACTGTAAAGAAAGCTGAGTGCCAAAGAATTGACACTTTTGAACTGCGGTGTTGGAGAAAACTCTTGAGAGTCCCATGGACTGCAAAGAGATCCAACCAGTCCATCCTACAGGAGATCAGTCCTGGGTGTTCATTGGTAGGACTGATGTTGAAGCTGAAACTCCAATACTTTGGCCACCTCATGCGAGAAGCTGTCTCATTTGAAAAGACCCCAATGCTGGGAAAGATTGAGGGCAGGAGGAGAAGGGGACGACAGAGGATGAGATGGTTGGATGGTATCACCGACTCAATGGACATGGGTTTGGGTGGACTCCGGGAGTTGGTGATGGACAGGGAGGCCTGGCGTGCTGCGGTTCATGGGCTTGCAAAGAGTCGGACACAACTGAGCAACTGAACTGAACTGAACTGACCCTGTGTGTCATGCCATCTCCTATCATGTACAGGGAAGGCTGACTTGCTGCAGTCCATTGGTAGCACAGTCAGACACAAATGAGTGGCTGAACTGAACTGATGATGGGATCATTAATATTTGATTTCCACCCAATTGAAATCAGACAAAGACACTACCCTGATCTGTCTTCGTGGCTGAACTCACTGTTGACCTCTTCCCTCATCTGTTTGTATAAAATATCTAATACATACATTGCATCTCCCATATAGCTCAGATAACAATTTGCCAGTTCTGTGAAACTGTACCCCTTTTGTTTGTAAATCAGTTTGTGAAAAGTGGCCTAGCTAATTTTTTAATAATACTCAAATAGGCCTTTATCTTACATTTCAATAAAATTTTGTCACTTTTAATTGACAAATGAGAGAGGAATTTAGGTTTACCTCTGTCAATTTTCTGAAACAGTGTAGTTTATCCTCCTCTAGTAACTGCATCCAGAATAACTAGATTGCTTTCACCCCTTAATGCTAGCTCTACATATTTATACTTATAAGTCGAGTTTTAATAACTGGATTCCTTGTAATGATTGTTGTAAGAGTTAATCTACCATGAGGCTTATCCGTCATGCTGCTTCCACTACAAGCACAATCTGGAGAGGGTGTAGAAAAGACCTTTACTAACTGTTGGTGGTGAATGCAATTAACTATACATGCACTAGTGGTCAAATATACAGTGCTGCTTGAAAAGAATTCCATTTTCTTTAAAAATTGCCTTAGGATAATTAGATTTACTTGCTGCATAAGGAATCCCAGCAATCGCCACTTCTGGGCATTACAACCCAAGGAAACAGATCTGAAAGAGACCTCACCCATGCTCATGTCACAGCACTGTTTATCTGCCGATCATTGACAAGCAATCCCAGTCCCATGTCCAGTCGACATGGAGATGGACAGCTCTTGTACATAGTACACCATGGATATCTCCTGTCTCAAGCCATTATAAAAGAATCATTGAATCTTTAATAGAATGGTCGAACTCAAGTCCATTATACAGAGCTGAGTAAGCCGATAATAAAGTACCTCACAGTTATTACAATTATAGTCTGAGGACTTTGAGAAATGATGGTAATTATTAAGTCACTCACTATTATTTCTTAATAAGCTAGAAAATTGAGACATCATGTTGTATAGAATCAGACTTGTGGACTGCTGGGAGAAGGCGAGGGTGGGATGTTTCAAGAGAACAGCATTGAAACATGTATATTATCTAGGGTGAAACAGATAACCAGCCCAGGTTGGGTACATGAGGCAAGTGCTAGGGCCTGGTGCACTGGGAAGACCCAGAGGGATCAGGTGGAGAGGGAGGTGGGAGGGGGGACTGGGATGGGGAATACATGTAAATCCATGGCTAATTCATATCAATGTATAACAAAAACTACTGTAATGATGTAAAGTAATTAGCCTCCAACTAATAAAAAAAAATAAATAAAGAGATTAATCAATGTATTAAGTTGCGGTCATATGTTTTAGCCTCTGATCATGCATCTTTAAAAGGTTCAATATTCCTATTGTTACTGTTAAAACTTTGCCACAAACTTAGTGGTCTATAGTAATTCATAATTATTACCTTGCTGGCAAGAAGTCCACAATGAGTCTTATGGGGCTTGAGACAAGGAATGAGCACAGCTCTCTCCTTCAGGGCATCCCAGAAACGCTTCATCCTCTTCTTCCTGCTTCTGGAGGCTGCTGGCACTCCTTGACTAGCAGCAGCCTCACTCCAGTCTCTGGTCCATTGTCACATTTCCATCTCCTCTGTAACAAAGCTCCCCCATCAGCCTCTTATAAAAACACTTGTATTTAGTACTCAGATCATCTTCCTGTCTCAAAGTCCTTATCACAGCTGTAAAGTCCCCTTGTAATAGAAGGTCACACTCACAGATTCCAGAGTTTAGAGCCTGAGTGACTTTGAGGGATATCATTCAGTCTCTCACAGTTATTTTTTAATTTTGTCCTGAGAAGAATTTTGAAGTAGCTATGCATTTGTGTGTATGCATATGTATGTATTTGTGTATGCTCACACTGTCAGGCGTGTATTTATCTATCTTCCTCTCCCACTAAGCTATACAAAGTATTGGACAATGATTATGAGGAAATAACCAACCCCACCTCTCAGGACTTTGCTGCTGTTATAGTCCTCTACTGTTTCTGCACTTATTTGAAAATTTTGTCTTCTGTTTGTATCATCTTCTCCATTTAAGAGATGAAATTTGCTACTTTCATCTATTTCCCACCTTTATTGAGGCATACTGTTTTCTAGCTTTATTAGCTTAGAACACTACATAATTTTATGTGTACAATGGGATGATTTGATATACATATGTATTGGGAAACATTACATTAAAGTTAGTTAACATATCTGTCATCTCACGTAGTTACAATTATGTGTGTGTGTAATGAGAGCATTAAGATCAACTCTTTAGAAACTTTCAAGTATACACTAGAGTACTTTTTAACTATAGTCACGATGCTGTACATTAGATCTTCAGAACTTATGGCCTTCTTTTTCTTTCTGAAAAACTTTATTTATTTTAATTGAAGGCTAATTATTTTACAATATTGTAGTGGTTTTTGCCATACGTTGACATGAATCAGCCATGGGTGCACACACATTCCCCATCCTGAACCCGCCTCCCACCTCCCTCCCCATCCCATCGCTCAGGGTCATCCCAGGGCACCAGCCCTGAACAAACTGTATCATGTATCGAACCTGGACTGGTGAACTTATTGTCTTATAACTGGAAGTTGCACCCTTAGACCAATATCTCCCTACTTCCCTCACTCCCTAGCCCTTGCAAACCACTATTAAACTTTCCTTCTATGAGCTCATTTTTTCTGATTCCACATATAAGTGAGATGACATGGCATTTGTCTTTCTTTGTCTTAGTTTATTTAGCATGCTGCCCTCAAGATTCATCCATGTTGTTGCAAATGACAGGATTTCCTTCTTTTCTATACCTGAATAATATTATATATTATTATACATACCCATAAAATTCTTAATCCTTTCATTTGTCAATGGACACTTATGATACTTGTATGGTTTCCATGCCTTGGCTATTGTGAATAATGCTGCAATGAATGTAGGGGTGCAGATATCTCTTCAAGGTAAATTGATTTCATTTCCTTTGGACGTATACTCAAAAGTGAAATTACCAGATCATTTGGTAGTTCTATGTTCATTATTATGTACCTTTTTCTATACAGTCATCAACAGTGCACCAAGATTCTGTTTTCTCTTCACTAGTAGCAAATTCTTGCTAGCATTTTCTCTCCTCTTTCTCTTTTATTTGTCTTTCTGTTTAGCTTTTGGATAATAGCCATTCTTAAAAAGTTGTTGCTGCTGCTGAGTCGCTTCAGTCGTGTCCGACTCTGTGTAACCCCATAGACAGCAGCCTACCAGGCTCCTCAGTCTCTGGGATTCTCCAGGCAAGAACACTGGAGTGGGTTGCCATTTCCTTCTCCAATGCATGAAAGTGAAGTCTCTCAGTCGTGTCCAACTCTTAACGACCCCATGGACTATAGCCCACCAGGCTCCTTTGTCCATGGGATTTTCCAGGTAAGAATACTGGAGTGGGTTACCACTTTCTTCTCCAAAAGGTGTTAGGTGATATTTCACTTTGGGTTTAATTTGTGTTTCCCTAATTATCAGTGATTTTGAACATGTCTTCATTTATCTTTTGGCTATGTGTATGTTTTCTTTGGAAATAAGCTGCTTCTCTTCTGGAAAAAAAAAGATCATTATAATTATGTTGTAAATCAAGGTGACTCTGCCTTTTGGCTAGGACTTAATTTTTTCAGTGAGTTAAACATTTCAGAATACTAAATACTAAGGTCAGTTAAAGAGCAGTTTCATCTTTTAATTTTCTAGAGCCTGCTTTTTTCTTTACCAATATATCATTGGATAAAAACCATTTACCATTCACAGCACTTCTAAATCTTCCACATGTGAAATGTCTAAATGGTTTTGGATTTACACCGGAGATTTATGTCACACTGGTTATAAACAAGAAAATGAAGACAGGTTGTTTTATCTACTCCAAACTCCCTGAGCATCAAAAGGTAATTGCTTCCTAGAAAAATATATTTTGGTACTTTTAATGATCTCCCTTGGGGAAGAAATAAAGAACACTGAAATTTTCAATTTTGACTTTTCTTTCCCTTTGAAACACTGAGAGGTTGAGCTAAAAAAAATAATAATAACAACATTTGCTTATTTATTTTTCCTAGAACACTACATCATAGATCAAAGATCCTTTCATAACTTCCTGGCAGTTCAGTTCAGCTCAGTTCAGTTCAGTTCAGTCGCTCACTGTGTCTGACTCTTTGCGACCTGATGAACCGCAGCACACCAGGCCTCCCTGTCCATTACCAACTCCCGGAGTCCACCCAAACCTATCTCCATTGAGTCTGTGATGCCATCCTACCATCTCATCCTCTGTTGTGCCCTTCTCTCCTCCTGCCCTCAATCTTTCCCAGAATCAGGGTCTTTTCAAATGAGTCAGCTCTTCGCATGAGGTGGCCAAAGTATTGGAGTTTCAGCTTCAACATCAGTCCTTTCAATGAACACCCAGGACTGATCTCCTTTAGGATGGCATTTCATTCCCCTCTTAGTCCTTGGTGGTTAACTTCATCTGTAATTTGGTTATTTTCACTCCCATGATATTGTTTATTTTGTACCTATGTGAATATTTATAAACAAGATATATAGCATTCACTGTACTTTTGGATATAAATGAGATTGAAGTATATTTATGCTAACTAGTACATTTTTCTAATGTAATAATTTTAATTTGTACAGTATTTAATTGTGTGACTAAACCATTTTTTTAAAGTCCTTTAAAGCTATTTCCATTTTTTGTTATTGCAATCTATATGCAGCTGAATGTTTTTGCACATTTTTTTCATTTATTTTTATTAGTTGGAGGCTAATTACTTTACAATATTGTAGTGGCTTTTGCCATCTTTTTGTGTATATTTGAGTTTCTCCAGAGCAGTGATTTGCTATGATTTTTCATGTAATGACATACATAGAAAAAAAAATACCTATTGGATACACAAGGAAAAACTGAAGATGATTTGTTTTACATATTTTCTCAGTTTTATCACCTATTTATTGTATTTTCCTAATTATTTTGTCATAGATATTATAATATTGATATTTAGTAAATACTGATTGTAGATATTGATCTTCAGCTTCTTAAATATATTTATTTTTTTTTCTCTCATTCTGAGGTTTCCTTTTAATGTTTCCATGTGCTTCAATAGAATATACTTTAATTCTAACATAGTGCATTTATTTTGATTTTTAATATTTACCTACTCTGAATTCATAGTTTGTTCATTACCTTAAGAGAGACCAACTTTCATAAGAATTTTTAATTGAAACATTAGCATAAAAATAAGTATAGTTGCTTAAAGAGAGATTTTCACAGACTTTCTACAGGGTATTTACATATTTCAGACACTTTTTCTTGTGAATCATCCATGATTTTTCTGGAACCTAAATATTTTTTGAGGTGCTATACTTCAGGAATGCGAGTAGCACTATTTCAAGCTTTCCAGTGAACACAATTATCACTTGGTAGGTACCCCAAAGCAGTTTATCTAGAAATAAGTGGAATGATCCAGTATCACTCTGGCTTTTAATCCAAGTTATAAACAAATTTCTTCAATTGTGGTGGACCAGAATCAACCTAATCAGGGATATTATTTATCAAATATATCTAGCACTCTACAAGTTTGAATTTCTGCATCCAAGTAATTCAAATGAACTAATATTACCTGAACTATTAACTACGTTACTGAATAAACACTTCAGATTTTCTGAAATCTGTATTAGTTTAGAAAGGGCAAGATCCATAAATTTAACATGATCAGTTTTAATAAACTATATTCAAGGCTTAATTATGAGACACTTTTGATAACGGAAGTGTCATTTCTGTGATTCTGAAAACTGCAAGAGTCAAATGTTTATAGAATATGTAACTACAACTAAATATTTAAAATTATACAAAAATATATTCCAAGGTACAGTACTCAGCAATAGAAGCATTTATATAAGTATGGTTATTTTTTAACTTTGAGTGTATTATTTATGCTATTTTACCTTTTTAACTTTCAGGTGACAACTATATTCATTAAAGAGACATCACCTAGGTGAAGTGCTAGTCACTTAGTTGTGTCCATCTTTTTGTGACCCCATGGACTGTAGCCAGGCTCCTCTGTCCATGGGATTCTCCAGGCAAGCATAGTGGAGTGGGTTGCCATTTCCTTCTCCAGGGGATCTTCCCAACCCAGGGATCGAACCTGGGTCTTCTGCATTGCAGGAGGATTCTTTACCATCTGAGCCACCAGGGAAGCTCCCTTACCTATGTGAGCACAGTACTAATTATTATGAATTTAGTCAAAAATTTTCATTTCTTTTCATCTTTTATTCATCTGGCAAAACATGTTTCTAGGTAATTTTTTAGGCATTAGAGATATAAGATGCAATAATAAAACCAGAAATTTCTTCTCTCTTGGAGTGTATACAGGGAGAAGGAAACAAGAGACAAATACATTGTTGCATGTGTTAAGCATATCATCTATTTCCAGGAAAAAATATAAATCAATAAATCAAGTTAAGGGAATAATGAGTGATTATCTCATTATATTAGGTTTTCAGAAAAGAACTTTCTTGGAAGGTGATAGTTGAATAGGCACATACATGATTTCATTATATTATTATTATTAGTGCTAAATATTTTGGAGTCTATTAACTTCCTTACAAGGTGTTTCATGTTTTTTTATTTCAAGTATTATGTCAGTGAGTATATAAGTATGTATACTGTATGTCAATGAGTTCAGCATGAGGATTAGCATGGTTTAAAAGAGACTCTACTTGAACAATTATTTATGAGAATTTGCAACTGAGAATACTATAGAGGGGCTTCCCAGGTAGCTCTAGTGGTAAGGTACCTGCAGGAGACATAAGCGACTCGGGTTCTGCCCCTGCGTCCAGAAGATCCCCTGGAGGAGGGCATGGTGACCCACTCCAATATTCTTGCTTTGAGAATCCCATGGGCCAAGGAGACTGGCGGCTACAGTTCAGGGTCTCAAAGAGTCGGACACGAGTGAAGTGACTTAGCACACAGCAAGCACATACTATAGACAGAAAGGATGGTGATGTGTGGGAGCCACAAGTAGACAGGACTCTGTGATGCCCACAGATGGAAATTATCCTTAAAATAGTGACTGAAGTGAAAGCTGGGAAATGATGACTTTGAGCTTTTTTAACTCATTGAATTGGCTAAAGTAAAACAAGATCCAAAAGGGCAACAGAATATGCATATCAATTATGTTAACTATGATGGACTCACAGTAGGCAATACAACTTAAAGGATGAGTGCAAGAAATAGTCTATGTTCAGCTGTAGCATCAGCCAGAAGGATGGAACATAGCTTCTGGGGCACAACAGCTGTGTAAAGTGCAGGATTACAAACTGCCAGGAAGGAGTTATGTACAAATAACACTAAAAATGAGTTTTTTTATTTTTAAAGAATTGTGTGTGGTTTAGGAGGAAAGAGAGAGAAGTGGAATTAACACATCCTCCTTCCCTGTGTGTCTCTGTATATCTTTTTCTGTGTCTTAAAAGGGCACTCATTAGATTTTGGGTCCACTTTAAGCTCATCTTGACTCTTACCTTAATTATATCTGCAAAGATCTTATTTTCAAATAAGGTGACATTCTGAGTTCTGGGTGACATGGATATCTGGGGGACAATATTCACCCACATCACTTCCATGGTGGCTCAGAAGGTAAAGAATCTCCCTGAAATGCAGGAAACGCAGGTTCAAACCATAGGTCAGGAAGATCCCCTGGAGAAGGCAATGGTTACCCACTATATTATTCTTTCCTGGAGAGTTCCATTGACAGAGGAACCTGGCAAGCTATAGTCCATGGGGTGGCTAAGAGTCAGACATGGCTGAACAACTCATATTTTCATTTTTCATACACCCACAACACACATCATTTTACACATGATATACAGTTATTTTATTTGACATTGAACTGAACAGAAACTAAAAGATGAAATAGCCAATTTACAACTCTAAATTTATGATCTAGTGAGCTGACTACATAATTTTAGTCATCATCTCTACAAGAAGATTTAATTAACAGTATATAATAGATCAAATTTCTTTTGGAAATACATATCTTCAACTAAATTGTATTAAGTGATTCATTAATTTCCTGACACTCTCTTTTACATCTTTGTTCCTGAGACTGTAGATCAGAGGGTTCAGCATGGGACTCACCACTGTACAAAATACAGAATGTACTTTGACCATGAGCCATGAATTTTTGGAGCTGGGTGCACAATAAAGGGACAGGACAGTCCCATGGAACATGGTGATGGTGGCCAGATGTGGGGGCACAAGTAGAGAAGGCTTTTTGGCGAATCCCAGCAGAAGGCATTTTTATGATAGTGACAAAAATGGAAATATAAGTAGTGAGGACAATTGCCAGGCTGCTCACCTCATTGCATTTGGCGTTGGCAAAACAGAGCACTTGGCTGATGAAGGGGTCAGAGCAGGAGACGGAGACAATGACAGAGTGCTCACAGAGGAAATTATTTATGATGTTAGACCCACAGAAGGATAATGTCTGGAGAAAATAGGTGAGTGTCAGGGAAGAGACTACACCCTACGTGTAGGGACAGGCCACTAATGATGCACAGAGCTTTGGGAACATGACACTGTGTAGAGTGGAGGCTTACAAATGGCCACAAATTGGTGATAGGCCATCACTGCCAACATGAATGCCTCTGCCACTGCAAACACACAAGCCGAGAAGAATTGCATGATGCATCCCGTGAAAGAGATGGTACTGTCTTCCACAACCAAATCTCCAAGAGTTTGGTGTAACTGTGGTGGAATAGTAGAAATCAACAAAGGACAAGTGACTGAGAAAAAAGCACATGGGGTTGTGCAGTTTGGGACTGATCCTGATGATGGTGATCATGCCCAGGTTCCCCACCATGGTGACTGCATAGGTGGTGAGGAAAAATAGGAACAAGGGAACCTGGAGGTCGGGATATTCTGAGGAGCCTAAGAGGGTGGCTTAGGCTTAGCCTAAGTGGCTTAGTCACTCTCTTAACCTAAGAGAGTGGTTCTGGCACTCTGATTTCCTTCAGCAAACCACATAATTGTTGTTGGAGAAAATCTGAAATAGTGATAATAAAATAATAATAATGATGATAGTCCATGGATATCATATTTATTATGTGTCAGACATTGTGTTAAAATATTGGTACATTAGTTTTGAGCACTAAATAAGATTTATGAATTTCAAAACAAGCAGTTTCATATTTTACAAAAGGAAATGGAAGCATATATGAGTTAAGAAACTTGTTTGAATTAACACAGCCTGCTGGTGATGAGTTAGGTTTGAAGTGATCATGAGTGACAGAAATTAATTTAGTTTTGAGTCAGAGAGATATATTTTCTATATGTCAGAGAAAAACATGTTTTTCACAGTTCCATCATTCTCAAGGTCTGTGCTGTTTAATGGGAGTAACATAACAATAAATGAAAACATAGCACTCAAATTTATTTTAAAAAGCAAGAAGAGTAATATTTTTAGAGGCAGTAATACTTCTATCATTATGTTCAAACTGAAGATCATCGAAAAGGCAGAGGTCATGAGTCACCACAAGAATTTTCACATTTTGAAAAACATAAATGGACATTGAGGGAAATAAAGCTCTATCTTCAAGTTTTCCAGTGATTCCAGTTTGATGCTAAAATTATTGGCTTTGTGTTCAATGCAGCAACCTGGTAAAGTAATGAAGTTGTATTATAATTTGTAGTACCCTCACTTTTGTTTTCTTTCCCATTTGACTATTTATCATTTGTCTCACATAGTGTCACTGATGCTCTCGATGTAGTCTTTTAAATTCTTTGATCAATATCTCTTAACTTGCTATCAATATTTTTAATCTAATAAATTTATTAGGAATATTATAGCATTAAATGCTTTTAGAATATCTGAATTATAGAGTAACTTAAAATATATTTTGCTCAACTGTTCCATATTCTATACTGTTTCTCAAGAAAATCAGAGAATACGGTAATAAACACAAGGTTGCATTATGACCCACAAAACTTCTGGTGACAGTATTATTGAGTTTGATTAAAACCACAAGTGAAAAAAAAATAAAATAAAAAAACACAGGTGATAATCTTGCTTTGAGTTATACAATTATTTGTATACATTATTTTGAGAAAGCAAAAGCATCTTGTACTGGTAAGCAGTTTATAGCAACAGAAGTATATTTATTTAGCAAAGATTTTAAAGTAAGTTAACCAATAACAAGCACACATCTGAAATATTCATTAATAAAGGGACTATTAGTTCAACTCTCATAAACACAGATGCAATTTTAGTTTTGCCTGATCATGTGAAGGGAGAAATAATTCATTATTTCTTGAATAGCTTTGTGGTACTTTTGACACTCAAAAAAATGTATTTCCTATATGCAGAAAAGGGAATGGTTGGGGAGTGGAAAAGAGTTAGTGACAGACAGACTGGCACAATGAAAGAAGCAAGGAGTTGGAAACTTAGATTTAAATTCAGTTGCAAGCTTTGGCATTCACTGTGTGATCTTTGGTGAATCACTCAGATTTTATGAGCCTCAACTTCTTTATCAGTAATAGTGACATGATAATGTATATTTTATAGATGTATAAATATTGTTAGGAAATGACATTAATATAATTAGTACAAAGTCTGATAGTTGTGGAGTTCAAAATATATAAGTTTTCCCACCCTCATCCCTTTTAATTCTTAATACTCTGAATAGCTGGCATTATTTTTAAACACGTATTATTTTAAACAATCTAAGAAACAGGTCAAGGTCCAAACTTGGCAGCAACAAAAATGCAGGAACAATTTGTGATGTCGAAGAATAGCTCAACTTTTTTTTTCCCTGAATTTCCTCTTGGCCCTGTTCATGTTAATTCATCAATCACTGTCCTTCAATAAATTGTCTCTGTTTCCCCTTTGTTTTCTCTTTATTATCTGACTCTTACTAATCATCCAATTTTAATCTCATGGTCACCTAGGTTTACCCAACTTCTCTGTAGTGGTGATACCCTGAACTGTGAGAAAATTAATTTCTTCTTGATTACTTTATCTGTTATGACAGTTTCTGTCTCTTAAAAACTTTAATTTCTCCCTATCAACTAATTTACCAAGTCTAAATTTCTCTGCTCAGTTTTACATAAAGCCTTATCCTAGCTATATTCTTCAATTTTCAACCTTCTTTAATCAAGTCAGTATTCTTAGAATATAATGCCTGTAATTTCCTCTTTTCTTACATACTGATGCATTGATGAACAATCTGCAAAGCATTTCATGAAAACTGCTATCATAAGGAAACTTTTCCTTTTCACTTCAACCATATTTCCTATACCCTTGACATACCTGCAGACATTACTGTCAGAAAAATGGAATTGTATATTATGGTGTTCATTATTATTATCTACCTATGATTCTTACCTTCTTTCGACTCAGTTTTGAGGTACTGAGGAATTCTCAGGCATTATAATATTTTTAAAAAATTCATTTTGGCTTCTGCTAAGCACAATGTGGATATCCTCAGAGCAAAAATCAGGATGATACCCCAGTGAAGGAGGAGGAGATCAAAGCTCAGCCTTCAGGAAAATGGACTCAAGAGACATCACCACACAAAGACTGACAAAGGGTGTCCACTGCTTTAGAGGTTTCAGGATCTCAGTGTTCCCCAAAGGAGAGAAAAGAAACAAGATAGAACATCCCACCTGAAACCAACTCACCTGAAGATCCTATATTCTACTATTAATTGTCTCCAGGGGAGTTCCCACTCTGAATTCAAATATCATGTAAAATATTAAGGAGTGGGTTAATGTAGCAGGAGCCCACAAAAATTTAATGGGACTGGAATATAATTCTTTCTTAATATCCAGGAAAACTCAGAGAAAGGAAGAGACAGAGAGAGAGATTTGGAAGCTGAATCTGATTCCTATGAACAAAATGTAGGGCTTATGTATGCTTCCATGACCTTGGGGATTTAGACCCCAGAGAGTATTTCTTGAGCTATTTCTTTTTATATCCCACATCCAGAAATTAGCTGGAATGCTTTTCTATGTGGCAATTTGCAAGAAGATAATTTCTTCTAAATCACTGGAGATAGTGCCTCAGTAGCCTCTTTCATGGATTTCTTTAAGAAATAATTATAGAAAATTTATGAACTGAATAAGAAAACATGGTGACTACAGTAAAATCCAAAATGAAAGATAAATAAGCTAATCTTTCAGAGATATTAATAACTGCTATTATATATATTTACTGTATGATTTTTCTGTCCCAATTCTGTGTATGAAATGCCATGTGTTTTGAGATGTATGAACAACATAACTTGGTCTCTGGTTTTATTGATATTATTGTCTGCAGAAACAATGATGTTCTTCATTGAAACTAAATTGTCTTTCCTTCTAAATATGAGCTATACACACTTCCAAGCATATATTAATACAATTAAATCATATAATCTCTTAAAAATGCTGAATGCATCTTGGTGATGAATGGTGAATGTTTAAGTCTCTAAAACCTCTGAGTGTCAATCAATCCACTTGTTTCACTACACTGAAATGTCACACAATTAGATCCACTGACTTGCCTGGTGGCTCAGCGGTAAAAAACAAGTTGCCTGAAATGCAGGAGATGTAGCTTCTATCCCTGGGGTCAGGGAGAAACCCCGGAGAAGGAAATGGCTGCCCCCTCCAGCATTCTTGCCTGAGAAATACATTGGACAGGAGAGCCTGGTGGGCTGCCATCCATGTATTTGCAAAATATTTGGACATAGCTTATTGACTAAACAACAACAACAAATGCTTTCCCTAGGCTCCTGATAACCTGACTAACCCTTGCCAGACTCTACCAGGAAGCCATAACACACCAGAGGCTGTTTCTCATCAGGCACAGAATTATTGTACATAGTGTGATGTTGATCCAAAATCCCACAAGTCATCATGGCTATTCTTTCACTGAGATAAGTTTGAGGTCCACAATGCATCTTCCCCCATTTCAGACACCTCTGTACCCTGGACTAACTTTTGAGCTGATATCTACACTCTAGCCACCCAGTGTTAGCAACCTTGTTGGATATTAATTGTCCATGCTGCACAACAATTTGCCACCAACTTAGAGACTTCAACTGCTGTCACAGTTTCTATAGCGTAATAGTCTGGGGAGTGTCTGCATAACTTCATAAGGTACTGCTAAAGTGTTTTCAAAGTTATTTAGCCTTGTATTCTTATTTGAAATGCATAAGCATTCAACTTGTTCCACATTTTCACCAAGATTTGAAACTCTTATTCATATTAGCTATTCTAAATAGAGAACACTAGTTTCTCTTTGTGGTTTAAGTTGTCATTTTAATAAGACTGTCATTGATGACTAATGATGCTTAGTGTTTTTTCATGTGTTTGTAGATGGTTTGTGTGTTTTGTTTTGTCAAATGTGTGCTCAGATAGTTCATCAAACCTTTAAGTGTTTTTTCTTTTTCTTGTTGTTTTGGCTATAAAGACTTCTCTGTATGTTTTATATACAAATAATTGATCAAATATAAGTTTTGCAAATATTTACTCACAGTCTATAGCTTATATTTTAATTTTATTAATGGTGCCATTTATGATTAAGAAACTTTTATCAAATATTTTTAGTGGTAATGGAGTTCCTTTTATTGTTTTTTAAAGATCCATCATTTTTGTGTTCTTAAAAAATCTCTCACCCCAAGTTTTGAAAGATATTTTGTTTTATGCTAAATTTTTTAGTTTTAATTTTTATGTCTACATCTATGATTCATTCATCTATGACTTCTTGGAAGGAAAACCATGACAAACCTAGACAGTGTATTAAAAAGTACAGACATAACTTTGCTGACAAAGCTATGTTTTTTTTCAGTAGTCAGGCTCAGGTGTGAGAGTTGGGCCATAAAGAAGGTTGAGTGACAAAGAATTGTTACTTTTGAATTGTGGTGCTAGAGAAGACTCTCGAGAGTCCCTTGGATAGCAAAGGGATCAAAACCGTTAATCCCAAAGGAGATCAACCATGAATAGTCGTTGGAAGAACTGATGTTGAAGCCGAAGCTCCAATACTTTGGCCATCAGGTGAGAAGAGCCGACTCATTGGAAAAGACCCTGATGTTGGGAAACGTTGAGGACAGATGAAGGGGGCAACTGAGGATGAGATTGTTGATTAGCATCACTGACTCAATGGACATGAGTTTGAGCAAACTCTGGGAGATGGTGAAGGCTAGAGAAACCTGGTGATCTGCAATCCATGGGGTGGCAAAGAGTTGGAAACAACTTAGTGACTGAACAACAGCAATGATTAATTTCATTTCATTCATGTTAATAGTTGTGTATGCTCTGAAATAAAAATTAGAGCTTATTCCTCCATGTGGATACTCAATTATCTCAGCCTTCTTTATTGAAAATTATCATTTCTCTATTAAACTATAATAACAGGTATTTTTGAAATTTAAATGACCAGAGACACTTGAGTCCATTTTGGTACCCTATTAGTCTAGTATCCTATTGCCTTGATTACTGGAAAAGCTTTTGTAATAAAATAAGGATATGAACATGGGGAAAGTAGGATGATATTTTAATTTTGTTTGCTCGTCAGCAGGCTATACATTTCATGAATAGAAATTGACTTCCACCATTTATTATGCAATGATTAGCAAATGATACTTTATAAGCTACAATATGCTGAAACATTTGCTTAAGCCAGCTCTGGAGTATGATTATTAGTCTAGGGACTTATGTCTGACTTGCACATATCTGATGAGCTGAAAATAAGTTTTTCTTTGGAAGGGAAAGTTGCTCAGTCATGTAGAACTCTTTGAGACCCCTTTGGAATTCTCCAGGCCAGAATATTGGAGTGGGTAGCCTTTCCCATCTCCAGGGGATCTTCCCAAATCAGGGATCGAATCCAGGTCTCCAGCATTGCAGGCGGGTTCTTTACCAGCTGAGCCACAAGGGAAGCCATTTCTTTGGAAACACACATATAAAATTATACTATATATGGTAAAGAATTCATAAAGCAATTGTATTCCAATAATAAAATAAAATAAAGTAATTAATTAATAACAGTCACTGAAAAGTTTTGTTTAACAAGACATTTTTATTATCAATAGCAAAACACATGAAGTAAAATTGCTTTTCATGGGCTGTGAACTCTAACTGATGGTACCTAATTGTTTTCAGAATGTACAAGTTTGAACCCTAAAAAAATAATAAAGAAACAGGGTTACGGGGCCAAAGTGGGAACAAAACCTAATACATTTCATTAAGCTCTCTTCTCCCTGCTGACTCCAGTGTCTTCTTTTCTAGATTGCTGTCATGCTTGCCTAAGCACTAGTCTAAGACAACATTTGGTCATTGTATGATTAGCATAATTGTGTTATTGTTTGATTACTCATATTTGATTGCTATTGTGTGTTCAGTTGATTAGTTCTTGGAGTCCACATTGCCCTCCTGTCTTTAATTTTCCCAGACTTGTGTTTTGAAAAGGGAGTCATAAACAGTTTAATGCCTTCTTTGCATGAAACTTGAACTTTCTCCTTAGTCATCTTTCTTATGATGTTCATGCCAAGTGGCTAAGGCAGAAAAAAAATAGCTTATTTCGCCCTGTACCCATAAGCTTTTAGTAAATTTGAATTCACTCAAAAGCAATTTACAAATATTACAAAAAAAGGTCAAAAATTTTGTTTGTTTTGGTTTACATTTGGTTTACAGCTATTTTACTAAACATTGATGTATGCAACAATCAATAATCAACTATCAATAAAAAGTTATCCTGCCATAGGTATATTAACTAAAAGCTTATTTATTAAAAGATTTGAATCATCAATTTCACTACAAGAATTGAACAATCTGTAGCATAGTAAATCAGCTTTTTTTTCAGAAATAGAATAATGAGTCTAAGAATATTAGGTGGCATGACAAAGTGATTTTGTGAAAACTAATCTTGTGAATGTATTTTTTACTTCTTTGTTCCTCAAGCTGTAGATCAAGGGGTTCAGCATAGGAATCACTATTGTGTAAAACACAGAAGTCACTTTAACTGTGAGCCAAGACTTTTTTGTATTAGGAATGCAGTAAAGGAAAAGGATGGTTCCATGGAAGATCCTGATGGCTGTCAGGTGGGAAGCACAGGTGAAGAAGGTTTTCCAGTGCACACTTGCAGAGGGCATCCTCATAACAGTGATAAAAATGAATATATAGGACATCAGAATAATCTCAAGGCTGCTCGCCTCATTGAATATGGCAGTAATAGAACATAACATCTGACTGATATAGGGATCTGAGCAGGAGACAGAAACAATTACAGAGTGGTCACAGATAAAATTATTTATGGTGCTAGACTTGCAATAGGATAATGCAAGAAGAAAGTATGTGAGTGTCATGGAGCACACTACACCCCATGAGTAAGAGCCAGTCACCAAGAGAGCACAGCGCTTCGGAGACATCGCAGAGGCATAGAGCAAGGGGTTACAGACTGCCAAAAAGTGGTCACAGGCCATTGCTGCTAACATGAACGTTTCTGCTACACCAAATAGGCAAGCGAGACAAAATTGCACAATGCAACTAGAGAAAGAAATGGTTCTGTCCTCCACAATCAAATTCTCCAACAATTTTGGTGTAACTACAGCAGAAAAAAATTGACAAAGGACAAGTGACTAAGGGAAAAGTACATGATCTTGTGGAGTTTTGAATTGATCTTGATGATTATGATCATGCCTAAATTCCCTACCACAGTGACCATGTAGACAGAAAAGAAAACAAGGAAAAATGGGACCTGAAGTTCTGGATATTCTGAAAAATGCAGGAGAATAAATGTGGGTGTGATACTGTGATTTCCTTCTGATAGCAGAATGATTACTGATGAACAAAGGACCAAACATTATTCCTGAAAAATAGAAATGAATAGAAAAGAGAAACAGAGAAGGCAGATGCTTCATGTTTCTGGGGAGTTGGTATATATTCCCCAGGTATGGTCTTCAGACCAACAGCAGCAGGGACACCTAAGAATATGTCAGGGATGAAAATTCTAAAGCCCCATCTCCAACTTCCTGAATCAAAAACTCTGGAATGGAGCCCACAATTTGTGATTTATCCAACCCTCCAGGTGATTTCTGATGCATGATAAATTATGAGAACCACTAAAATACAGACTATTAATGCTATCATTTAAAATTTAGCCCTTAGTTAGTATTTTTAATATATAACTAAAATATAAATTTGGAACACAAGATAAATTGTAAATCACAAGATTTTGAGATGCCAAAAAGAAGCAGAGTACTTTGTTATGGTTCTAACAGTTACACTAAGGATCAGAGATCACATGATGTGTAAAATGTGCCATATAAATCTTAGTATAATTTTCTTTATATTCTAGTCATATTAAAGAATTAAGCACCCATAAAGTTTGTGAATTGGCATAAATCTTAAGTTGTAACTAGTTCATGCCTTCTATCTTGTGCTTGAATTAATTATAGAATCTTATTCATGAAATAATCATGTACCTTCCATGAAAACCTCCGTTAAAGTTATAATGCCTCCTGGGATAATTTTTGAGCTTTTTATATTGACATTTTGCTTAACATTGATTCATTCATTAATTGAAGCTAATTAACTTTTTAAATTATTTTTAAATGTGATTTTAGATCATCTATTTTAATATAAAAGACTTCCACAATGGCTTAACAGTGAAGAATCCACCTTCAATGTAGGAGGCACAGGTTCGATTCCTGAGTGGGGAAGATTCCCTGGAGAAGAAAATGGCAACCCACCCCAGTATTGCTGTGGGCCTTTCTGGTGGCTGAGTCAGTAAGTAATCTACCTGCAATGCAGGAGACCTGAGTTCAACCCCTAGGTTGGGAAGATCCCCTAGAGAAGGAGATGGCAACCCACTCCAGTATGACTTAGCAGCTAAACCTTTTTGATATATATCTAAAATTATAAGTGAGTGTTAGTTGCTCTCTTATGTCTGACTCTTTGAAAACCCACAGACTGTAGCCCACTGGGTTTCTCTGTCCATGTGATTCTCCAGGTAAGAATACTGGAGTGGATTGCCATTCCCTTCTCCAGGGGATCTTCCCAACTCAGAAATCAAACCCAGGTTTACTGCAGACAGATTCTTTACCATCTCAGCCACCAATATATGGTTAAATATATCATATAAAGTATATATAATATTATGAGAAACAGAAAGATACAATTATATTTACCAACAATAATTTTATGCAAAATGCATTCAAAAACAATGAAAATTACATATTTTCTCTACCAATGAGTAAATCTCTGCTATGATGAGGAAAACTTGGACAAGATAGGGAAGCAAGAGCTGCAATGCTTAAAATGAATGACCCCAAGACACAGACGTAAAACTAAAGTAAAATTAGATGGATGGCCTGTTTCATCTTAGTTTTGTCTAGATCAAGTATCAGGCTGCAGTCTCAGCTCCACGAAGGCCTGCTTGATATCCACTACAAACAACCCTAGAAATAAATAATGTGTCATCAGAATATTTTTTCCAATAGCAAGTGGTATTGGACAGATACATTGTAAATACCCATTATTGTTCAGATTATTTTAATAAATGACTCTCCTTCGACATTTGAAAATATTAGCAACACCTTGGTATATTAGGAAGACTGGAACCACTGTTTTAGTTTACTGATGCAATACTCACATCAATAACAAAATAGACTGAAAAATTTATTTGGTGTTCAACCTTAGCAATTTTAAATGATTTTGGAGAAAATCAGTGGATTAATGGTAGGTTTGTATTCAAATTGGAACTAGGTTTATGGAATTACAGAGTCCTGTGTATTTTTGCAATTTCCCTATTGCTCATTGCTGCCAGTTTCAGTAATACAAATCTTAATTGTCAAAACCACTTCATGCCATATTAGTGCAAACTGAAATGTCTCTGATCATAGAAAGGTATCTTCTACAGTTTGTGGAATAATCTATATGAGCTGTAGCTCCATCTTTTCCACTTAATTTGAAAGATACAGAAAGTAACATAAACTGACCTTAAACCAGATGTTCTTGATTAATTTACTGAGAATTTATTTTTAAGATTAATTATTCTCAGGTATATTTCTTCTCAGTATTCAAACATTCTTTAAGATATTAAAAGACTTTAGGCTTGCAAAATTGATAATATATTTCAATGAGCATGCCAACAAAATGGCATTTTATTTCTAGGGACATTAGAGGTATCAAAAAACACAAAGAAAAATTTAAAAGCTGAATTCACAGTCTAAATTCTGTGAAACCCTGGGACTTCTGTTTCCCCCCATGACCATGAATATATGAAGTACACAGAATTGTAATTGGAGTATTACTCAGTTCAGTTCAGTTCAGTTCAGTCACTCAGTCGTGTCCAACTCCTTGCAACCCCATGAACTGCAGCATGCCAGGCCTCCCTGTCCATCACGAATTCCGAGAGTTCACCCAAACCCATCCAACCATCCAACCATCTCATCCTCTGTTGTCCCCTTCTCCTCCTGCCATCAATCTTTCCCAGCATCAGGGTCTTTTCAAATAAGCCAGTTCATCTCATCAGGTGGCCAAAGTATTGGTGCTTCAGCCTCAACATCAGTCCTTCCAATGAACACCCAGGACTGATCTCCTTCAGGATGGACCGCTTGGATCTTTTTGCAGTCCAAGGGACTCTCAAGAGTCATCTCCAACACCACAGTTCAAAAGCATCAATTCTTTGGTGCTCAACTTTCTTTATAGTTCAACTCTTACATCCATACATGACCACTGGAAAAACCATAGCCTTGACTAGACAGAGCTTTGTTGGCAAAGTAATGTCTCTGCTTTTCAATACTCTGTCTGGGTTGGTCATAACTTTCCTTCCAAGGTGTAAGCATCTTTTAAAATCATGGCTACAATCACCATATGTATGATTTTGGAGCCCAGAAAAATAAAGTCAGCCACTGAGTATTACTCAGTGGGCCACAAATCATGTTATTAGTAAAAACACTGTCTTGTGTCATTTCAGTAGATGCATTTTCTTCTAAATCATTAAAGATAATTACACCACCACATCCATCACATTAATTACTATTTTGACATTGAACTTTTGAAATAATAAGTATTCACCTAATAAACATGAAATGTAGACTTTGAAATATGAAAAAGTGTAGAAATAATTGTTATTAATGGCATTTCAAATCCAGTTTTCAAGTTTAGAGTAGAGAAAATTGGGCAGCTTTGCATTAAGCAAAAGATAAAGGTAGTCTTCCCCAGTTATGTAATGTGGATATCACTCATCCCTGATATGATGTCATGAGAAAAGCTTCACCTCTGTGATAAAATCATATTGAAAATCTACAATCCCAGTTTAATGTGACAGAATCATTAGGTAAACCCATATCCAGAAACATTCTTTAGGATACCTTACCAATATTCCTTAGAATTGTCAAAGTCAAGAAAAAACAAGAAAGGAGTCAAACACTGTTTCAGACCAGAGGATACGGAGGAGATGTAAAAGTAATCCAAAATGGTACCCCAGATTACATCTCAGAGAGAAAAGAGTGTATTAGTGGGAAAAAACAAACCAGATGGAATCCAAATAAAATTTAAATTTTAGTCATCATAACATACCATTAATTCTTTCTTATATTTTATTTTACTGTGGTAAGAACACAATATGAGATCTACCCTCTTAAGATATTATTAAGTGTACAATACAGTACTGTTGACTATACTATAAATATCATTTTGTACAGTACAACTGTGTGTGTCTTGCTAAACTGAAACTTCTTAACCATTGATTTGTAAGTTCCTGCTTCCCTCTCCACTAGCTTCTGGTAACTATTATTCCAGTCCTTGATTCTGATATATCATACAAGTGGAATTGTGCAGTATTTGTCATTCTATGACTGACATTTTAATTTAGCATAATGTCAAGTTTCATCCATGTAGTCACATATTACACAATTTCCTTCTTTATAAAGATCAGATTGTATTCTACTGTTTACATATGCACCACATTATTTTATCCGACTATCTGTCTATAGATATTTCAGTTGTTTCCACACCCTGGCTATTGTGAATGGTTCTACAGTGAATGTGGGAATGCTAACATATTTTTGAAAGCTTGATCTCAAATTTTTAGGATAATACCCATAAGCAGGATTTCTGAATCATGTACAATTCAATTTACAACTTAATAAAGAACCTCTAGACCATTTTCCATAGCAGCTGCAACATTTTGCATTCCCACTAACAATGTACAGTGAGGTGTGATGAAAACTCTGAAATATCTTTGCAACTTATTTTTTAAATTAAAAATTATATAATTTATTTTTAAAAGTCATCATTTAAAATTTCATCATCAATTAGTAGTCCCATTTTATTGTATCTCCAATACTACAACCAACTCTGCTTTATGCCAACATACTATCAATTCTGAACTGAAAAAGTGTAAATGTAATAAGTAGCTCTCAGTATCTCCACTTGGCATCATTTTGCTACAACATTTGCCAGACTTTGCTTTTAGTATTTGTGACTGTCAGTGTGTTGGGTGCAGGTTGAGAGGTAGTTTTTGGAAGTAGTAAACAATATTTTTTCAACTTATTATTAAGTAAATAACAACTAATTAGTGAATGCAAACTTACAATTTCCTAATAATGTTGGGCTGGGCATAAAAGTTCATTCCAGTTTTTCCATAATATGTTACAGAAAAACCAGAACAAAATTTTGGCTAACACAACATACACATTTCACAAAGAAGTAAGCAAGACACAACAAATCTAATTTCCTGGGCTAGAAAATTGGTATGTGAAGTCAGGGTTTGAACACTATATTCTTCACATAAATAGATACTAGAAAATCACAGGAGCTTTAGAGTCTCCTCCCCTAATAGGTTTCCTGGTGGCTCAGACAGTAAATAATCTGCCTGCAAGGTGGAAGAAATGGGTCCAATCCCTGGGTGAGGAAGAACATCTGCAGGAGGGCATTGAACCCACTCGAGTATTCTTGCCTGGAGAATACCATGGACAAAGGATCCTGGTGGGCTACAGTCTCTGAGGTCACAAAGAGTCAGACACAACCAAGTGACTCAGCACACCAGGAATAGCCATTACTGGAGTATCTTCTTGGATTACAGTAACTGGCCTTGGAGTACAGAATGAAGCAGGGCAAAGGCAAATAGAGTTCTGCCAGGAGAATGCACTGGTAATTGTAAACACCCTCTTCCAACAACACAAGAGAAGATTCTACACATGGACATCACCAGATGACCAATACCTAAATCAGATTGATTATATTCTTTGCAGCCAAAGATGGAGAAGTTCTATACAGTCAGCAAGAAAAGACTGGGAGCTGACTGTAGACTCACATCATGAAGTCCTTATTGTGAAATTCAGACTGAAAATGAAGAAAATAGGGAAAAATCACTGGACCATTCAGGTATGACCTAAATCAAATCCCTTGTGATTATACAGTGGAAGTGACAAAAATATTAAAGGGATTAGATCTGATGGACAGAGTGCCTGATGAACTATAGACAGAGGTCTGAGACATTGTACAGGAGACAGGGATCAAGACCATCTCCAAGAAAAAGAAATGCAAAAAAGCAAAATGGTTGTCTGAGGAGGCCTTACAAATGGCTGTGAAAAGAAGAGAAGTGAAAAGCAAAGGAGAAAAAGAAAGATATACCCATTTTAATGCAGAGTTCCAAAGAATAGCAAGGAGAAATAACAAAGCCTTCCTCACTAATCAATGTAAAGAAATAGAGGAAAACAATAAAATAGGAAAGGATAGAGATCACTTCAAGAAAATTAGAGATATCAAGAGAGAATTTCATACAAAGATGGGCTCAAAAAAGGACAGAAATTGTATGGACTTAACAGAAGCAGAGGATATTAAGAAGAGGTGGCAAGCATACACAGAAAAATATACAAAAAAAGTTCTTCACAACTTAGAGAATAACGATGGCATGATCACTCACCTAGAGCCAGACATCCTGGAATGCAAAGTCAAGTGAGACTTAGGAAGCATCAGTATGAACAAAGCTAGTGGAAGTGATGGAATTCCAGTTGAACTGTTTCAAATTCTACAAAATGATGCTGTGAAATGCTGCACTCAATATGTCCACAAATTTGGAAAACTCAGCAGTGGCCACAGGACTGGAAAAGATCAGTTTTCATTCCAATCCCAAAGAAAGGCAATGCCAAAGAATGCCTGAACTACCTCACAATAGCAGTCATCTCACACACTAGTAATGTTCAAAATTCTCCAAGCCAGACTTCAATAATATGTGAACTGTTAATTTCCAAATGTTCAAAATGCTTTTAGAAAAGGCAGAGGAACAAGAGGTCAAATTTCCAACATCTGCTGGATTATCAAAAAAGCAAGAGAGTCCCAGAAAAGCATCTATTTCTGCTTTATTGAATATGGCAAAGCCTTTGACAGTGTGTATCACCACAACTGTGGAAAATTCTTAGAGATGGGTATACCAGACTACCTGACCTGACTTTTGAGAAATCTGTATGCAGGTCAGGAAGCAACAGTTAGAGTTGGACATGGAACAACAGACTGGTTCCAAATAGGGAAAGGAGTATATCAAGGCTGTATATTGTCACCCTGCTCATTTAACTTATATGCAGAGTACATCATGAGAAACAGTGGGCTGGAGGAAGCACAAGCTGGAATTAAGATTGCCAACAGAAATATCAATAACCTCAGATATGCAGATAACACCACCCTTATGGCAGAAAGTGAAGAAGAACTAAAGAGCCTCCTGACGAAATTGAAATAAGAGAGTAAAAAAGTTGGCTTAAAGCTCAACATTCAGAAAACTAAGATCATGGCATCTGGTCTCATCACTTCGCATGGCAAATAGATGCGAAAAAGTGGAAACAGTGGCAGACTTTTTTTTTTTTTTTGGTGGGGGGAGCTCCAAAGTCACTGCAGATGGTAACTGCAGCCATGAAATTAAAAGACACTTACTCCTTGGAAGAAAAGTTATGACCAACATAGACAGCATATTAAAAAGCAGAGACACTACTTTGCCAACAAAGGTGTGTCTAGTCAAAGTTATTGTTGAGGGAAACTACGTGACTGCCTTGAGGAGAAGGTCCTCACAAGGAACTGGTGAAGGGCCAGGGCCGCCAGGCATGTCTAGAGGTTTTGCCCTGGGAAACATTTCCTGCATATATGGCTTTTACGACTGAATGAGAATAGTGCTGAGGATAACAAGCTTACCTTGAGGAAAACAGACTGTCATTTGATCCTGAGAAAATAGAGTCTATGTGTCTCATGAACTTTGTAAACTTGCTGTTATCAACTTTGTACATGCTCAAGCTCCATCTGTGTAACCTTGGTTTTTGTAAGCTATTTCCTTGCTCTCATGTATAAAATGATTTGCTGTAGAAGTAAAGTTTTGTCAGTCTCCCAGAGAGGCTGTCTGTGTCCTGTTTTCAGAGTCTACTCCGCTGAGCTTTCCACAAGTGGAGCCCAACGTGGGGCTCGAAGTCACGACGAGTTGAACACGGAGAAAGATTCCTGCAGAAGGAGGTAAGCAGACAATGGGACACCAGGCAAATAAGATACCTTTTGTTTCACTTATGCATCATTTTTTGAAACAATTCGGCACTAACATTTCTGTTGATCAGTTAACTGAATGTTACCAGCTTGTTTTAGAATACAATCCTTGGTTTCCTGAGGAAGGGACTTTAGATTAACAAGTATGGCAATGTGTTTGAAATAATGTCTTAACTGCATATCGCCGAGGTGCTCAAATTCCTCCCTGATGGTGGGTTACTTGGGCATTGGTTCGGACTGTTATCGAACAACTTGATGGCAAACAGTTGATGTAGAAGTAGAAACGGTGCAATCTTTACATGAATATGAATTAGATGAAAAGGATATGCAAGGTGCTTTACATCATAAGAATGTTCTTTTTAATCAGAAGGGACCCACTGATGTTGGCCATGAGAGACAAACACCATCTGCTGTTTGTGATTTTTGGTCTCCTAAAACCGAAAGTAATTTTCCCCCACCGCCGAAGGAATTCCCTAGCACCACTCTTCCTTCCGCTCCTGCTCTAACACTCCCTTCACATGCTTCCCTTGATGCTTTACCATCACGGGACTTATTTAAACATGCATTCCCCATTGTATTTAACCTACCACAACTAGGTCATGTTACCTGGAACCCTGCTGATTTTACTTTAGTTTCTGCTTTCAAAAAAAGCATGCACTCTTTATGGGCCCACTTCTCCATACTGTCTTGAATTCCTTCGGAATTGGGCGGATCATTGGCTTCCTGCCGACTTTGCAGTGGTAGGTAAAATGGTTTTGACTCCTCAACAATTGTTGCAGTGGCAAATGTGGGTTAGTGATGAGGCAAAAGAAATTTTACAGGAACAACAAAGTCGTGGAAATCCTGCTCAACTTACTTTTGACATTTTAACAGGAACTGGCACTATGGCTGAGGTAGGGGCTCAATTACAGAATACTGCCCCACCCATGGTATATTGGATAAAGGAGGTTGCCTTGCATGCCTGGGCAAAGGTTGACAGTGCTCTGTCTGATGGGTCTTTCGTCAAAATATTTCCAGGGCCACGGGAGAATATGCCCAATTTCTAGGAAAACTTAAAGACTCTGTAGAGAAATTCATTAAGGATGCTAATCTGCAGCAAATGTTGCTAAAACAGTTGGCATTTGAAAATGCTAATGAGGACTGTCAGAATGTGATCGCCCAATTCGAGAAACCGGATCTATTATGGATTATATGAAAGTCTGTCGAAACATTGGCTCCATTCAGCATAGAGCTAAAGTTGCAATGATAGAAACTCTCACTGCACAAAAGGTTATAAATTCCCGTTTTAATTGCGGGAAGCCTGGCCACATGAAAAGCAGTGCCACCTCCCCATTGGACCAAGGCAGCCTCCTACAACTATGAATTTCAAAGAGAAAGGGAAATCTCCGGACCTTGCCCGCGATGCACAAAAGGGAATCATTGGCTAAATGAATGCAAGTCGAAATATGACAAAGCGGGGAATCCACTATTACAAAAGAAAGATTGCCAGTCGGGAAACTAAAAACAGGGCCACTCTTCAGCCCTGCACACAAAGAAGGGAATCTTCCTAATATTCTTCAGTTGCAGGCAGCTACACAACATAGTGCTTGTGTTGATATTCCTTGTCCTAAAGATATGGAACTTTTGATGATAAATTCTCCTTATAAAATTAACACTGGGTATTATGGCCTGATACCCCCTCAAACTGTGGGACTGATTTTAGGTCACAGCAGTTGTACTATGCCAGGGCTCATGGTCATGACTGGAATTATTGATGAGGATTACATAGGGGAAATTTCAGTAATGGTTCAAATCACCCGGAATTTATATTTGCAGAAAGGTGACAGGTTTGCTCAGTTACTTCTTCTGCCATATATAAAACCACAAAAGACTTCTACCACTGCCAGAATGGGGGGGTTTTGGTAGCACTAACATTGCTGCAGGATTAGCTACTTTATTACATGAACTTAAAAAACCTTTATTACAACTTAATATTCGGGGAAAAAATTTTGAGTGCATGCTAGACACTGGAGCGGATACTTCCATTATACGCCACTTTGAATGGCCCCCAGAATGGCCCATGCGACTGGCCTCTAATAGAATAATTGGTGTAGGAGAAGCTAATTCCTTAACCACTTTTGAAAGTGTTTCCTATTTACAAGCTCATGGTCCAGACCAAATTACAGTTTATATAAAACCCTATATTACTGAAGTTCCTATTAATCTTTGGGGCCAAGATTTCTTACAACAAACTAAAGCAAGACTTGTACTTAATGAACCTTTTTGATCGGGGCCACTGAGTGGCCATTCGAAACAGGCCAAGAAAATTGTCTCTTACCTTGAGTTTACTGGTATTATTGTCCATCAGGGCCATGCTCATATACAGACATTAACTGGATATGGTCCTGATATACATCCCCATTTCAAAGTTAGAATTTAATACAGCATTGCAAAACAATATTATGATACAAAATGCCTTTTCTAATTTCCAGGGAACTTTACTTCCAAATTTGCCCAAAGGTAAACTTTGGGACTTTCTAAAAACAACTCCTTTTGTTGTCAATTCCATCATATCTGAAACCCCTATTCCAGAAGCACCTACCTATTACATAGATGGAAATAAACAAGGATATTCTGGAATAGTGGGTCCTCACTGGATGAAACGAGTAAAAAGTCCTTTTCCCTCTGTCCAGAGAGCTGAACTTTATGCTTTATATCTTCTACTAGAGTGTGAATCTTCCCCTTTTAATGTACTTACAGATTCATTATACATTGCCTCCATGTTTCCCAATTTTGTCACAGCCCCACTTTCTTCTTCAGATTTGGAATTGACTCAATTGTTTTTGTCTGTTCAGACTCTCATTCAATCATGTTTATGCCCTTTCTATATTACACATATCCGTGCTCACTCAGGCCTTCCTGGACCTTTGACAGCTGGAAACAATAAGGTAGATAAATTAATAAGTTCTCTCTTCTCTTCTCCAAAAGAAGAACATGAGCTTCTTCATACCAATGCTAACCACCTACATGGCCACTATCATATTTCTTTATCTGCTGCTCACGATATTGTGTGATCTTGTTCTGTATGTTCCCCATTACATCAACGGATGTCACCATCAGGAGCTAATCCTAGTGGCCTCCATCCTAATGAATTGTGGCAAGCTGATTTTACCCACTTTTCTTTACCCCGTACCTCTCTGCTTTTTGTTGTAGTTGACACTCATTCAGGTTTCATTTGGGCTGTTCCTGCCTCTTCTGAGTCAACCAAAGCAGCAATCCAGGGTTTACTGTCTCCTTTTTCAGTGATGTGCCTACCTCATACCTTGAAAACTGATAATGGTCCTGCTTTTACTTCAAAAGGTTTTGCGGCCTTTCTTTCAGATTGGAACATCCTTCATCTTCGTGGAATCCCCTATGATCCCCAGGGGCAAGCCATTATTGAACGGGCCCATAGGACTCTTAAATTAACTTTAAATAAGTTAAAAGGGGGGGACACTCTATACAAAATATGGCCCAAAAGGATATTTACCTCTTACTTTACTTACCATAAGTTTTTTGAACAAATCTTCAGAAAAGATGACTAGAGACAAAAGGCATTTCTTGAATATGCCCAAGACTAATGTTTCTGAGCAATTTTTGAATTTGGATGTTTGGGTTAAACGATTCAATAACTGGAAGCCAGGGGTGTTAAAGCTCCTAGGCAGAGGATGTGGTTTGTCTCTACAGATGGAGAAGACATCTGGGCTTTGCAGCAATGTATACGTCCTCGGCAACCCGATCCCTCGGGAGCAAAAAATGGGTGACCCACATCACCAAGAGAAAGACCACAATGTCACTGGAGGAAGAGAAACAAAGGAAAAGAAGAACAGCTCCAGCTCAACTGTACCCCACTTGGGCACAGATAAAGAATCTGACAAGGAAAGCTGAAGATGTACTGAAAGAAACTGGAACCCCTTTAACTCCTGATAAACTTTTCTTGGGTATGCTAGCTGTATTGTCCTGTACATCGGCGGTGAGTGCTAATTATACATACTGGACTTACATTCCTGCTCCCCCTTTGTTGCAATTTGTTGATTGGAGTGAACCTAGCCCTCTGGTCTTCACTAATGATAGCCAACACTTCCCTCCTCCATGGTCTAGAGCTGGACCTACTCACCCTGATCAAGAGGGGAAAGCAATCAATATATCCATAGGGTATAAGGTTTTACCTATTTGCTTCGGTGCAAATCCTCCTTGCATGTCTATATTTCCTCAATGGTGGGGTTATTCCTATAATAATGGCACAGGTTTTAGGTTGGGTTTTTTTGCTGCCACTTCATTTCTGTTAAATCAATCTGAAAAGTACTATCATGGGCAAATTTCTAACAGTACAAATGCTTTATTTTTACCTGAGGAACCTCCCTGTGAAGCAGTATCCTGGTGAAGAAAACATCAGGGCCCTCCATTATTTTGGTCTGAGTGCTGGGGAATTATTGGGAAAATATCTCATTATTTGAATGTTACCTTTATTGATTGGGGACCACATGGAATGTTTGTTAATTGCTCTGAATGGGAAGAAGGAAGTTGTAATGGGACAAAAAATATTAGATTTAATCATTCTTTGGGGGGACTATGGCATCAACAGAATGATATCCTCAATTGGTATAATGGTGGCCTGTCTCCACCCAGGCCCCATATGATCCATCCTCAACTTGGGCCTGAACATTGGCACATCTGGAAAATACCCGCCTCTTTACACCAATTTGCTACCCTTGTAGGACATGCTCGTACTTCAGGCCCCCGAAATTATACTATCACTTATGATAGCACTGGGTTCATTCAAGCATGTGTACACCCTCCTTTTCTGTTTGCTATAGGAGAATTCATTATTACAAACTCCACACAACTTGTCAATTGCACAAACTGTAAACTCTACACTTGCTTAAACCATAGTTTGCCATTCAATCATAGTAGGGAGGGAATTTTCCTTATGAAACAGAGAGCAGAATTATGGATACCTATTTCTCTTGATGAACCATGGTCTGACTCTATGTTTCTATCATTTTTACTAAAAAGAGTTGTCAAAAGAACTAAACACTTTGTTGGTTGGATTATATTAGGCATTATTAGTCTCATAACAGTAGTGTCTCTTGGCACTGTGTCAGGCATGACCTTATATAATCTCATTCAAAATCATGAGTTCATTACTTCATGGCATAAAGATTCCCATGACCTGTGGGCACAACAAGCAAAAATTGATCAGCAAATCCAGGCCCGGTTAGATGAAATACAGGATGCTTTATTATATGTAGGAGATCAAGTAAATCGATTACAATTACCACTCAAACTGAAATGTCATTGGAACTTTACAAACTTTTGTATTACTAATTTACCCTACAACATGCCTCTGAGTACCCTTGGGACATGATTAAAGCTCATTTGCAATTAGTATATTATCTATAGTGAAACAGATCACCAGCCCAGGTTGGATGCATGAGACAAGTGCTCGGGCCTGGTACACTGGAAGACTCAGAGGGATTCAGTAGAGAGGGAGGTGGGAGGGGGGGATCGGGATTGGGAATACATGTAAATCCATGGCTGATTCATGTCAATGTATGACAAAACCCACTACAATATTGTAAAGTAAGTAGCCTTCAACTAATAAAAATAAATGAAAAAAAATAAAAGGAAAAAAAATAAAAAAATAAAAACTAACATGAGTCTTAATATTGAAAAACTGAAGAAACAAATAAGCGACAGTTATTCTCACTTACCCCCAGAATTATATAGTTTGCATTTTATGATGCATTAACCTCTGCCTTTTCATCACTAGACCCTCAATCTTGGGTTTCATCTTCTCATATTGTCTCATATGTTCTAATAATTCTCATTATATGCATTGGTATTATAGGCTTCCAGATGCCTCTGGATCAGATCCTCCCAAATCCAAGCTACAGGAATAAAATTGATGGCTGCAGTCCTAACACTAAAAAAGAAAAGGAGGAAATGTTGAGGGAAACTACGTGACTGCCTTGAGGAGAAGGTTCTCACAAGGAATTGGCGAAGGGCCAGGGCTGCCAGGCATGTCTCGAGGTTTTGTCCTGGGAAACATTTCCTGCATATACGGCTTTTACGACTGCATGAGAATAGTGCTGAGAATAACAAGCTTGCCTTGAGGAAAACAGATTGTCTTTTGATCCTGAGAAAATAGAGTCTATGTGTCTCATGAACTTTGTAAACTTGCTGTTATCAACTTTGTACATGCTCAAGCTCCATCTGTGTAACCTTAGTTTTTGTACAAGCTCCATCTGTGTAACCTTGGTTTTTGTAAGCTATTTCCTTGCTTTCATGTATAAAATGATTTGCTGTAGAAGTAAAGTTTTGTCAGTCTCCCAGAGAGGCTGTCTGTGTCCTTTTTTCAGAGTCTACTCCGCTGAGCTTTCCACAGCTATGGTTTTTCCAGTAGTCATGTATGGGTGTGAGAACTGGACTATAAAGAAAGCTGAGAACCAAAGAACTGATGCATTTGAACTACAGTGTTGGAGAAGACTCTTGAGAGTTCCTTGGACTGCAAGGAGATCCAACCAGTCCATCCTAAAGGAAATCAGTTCTGAATATTCATTGTAGGACTGGTGTTGAAGCTGAAACTCCAATACTTTGGCTACCTGATGTGAATAACTGACTCATTTGAAAAGACCCTGATGCTGGGAAAGATTGAAGGCGGGAGGAGAAGGGGATGACAGAGGATGAGATGGTTGGATGGCATCACTGATGCAATGGACATGAGTTTGAGTAGGCTCTAGGAGTTGGTGATGGACAGGGAGGCCTGGTGTGCTGCAGTCCATTGGGTCACAAAGAGTCAAATACTACTGAACAACTGAATTGAACTGAATAGTTCAGTTTTTTTTTTTTATATGAATACTGTCCTTGTATATCTCCCTATCACACTCTCTTTTTCATTTCTACATAATATTCACTGAATTGAATAATAAAACTCTATTATCATTTCTGTGTTAAGAGACAAATATAATCTTGATGGCAAAAACTAACAGATAAAGGACAATAAAAGGAAATTACAGAACAATCTCAGTAATGATCATAGGATTTTAATTATACATAAAATATTGACACATTAAACCAATCAACTAATATAAAGGTAAATATGTAATGCTCATAGTAATTTTCTCAGTAAAAAACACATATTTTGATTAGAAATTTTTTAAAAATATGTTACCATATCAAAATATTAACTGGAGCCCATTATACAGAGTAAAGTAATCCAGAAAGATAAAGACCAATACAGTATACTAATGCATATATATGGAATTTAAAAAGATGGTAACAATAATCCTATATGCAAAACAGAAAAAGAGACACAGATGTACAAAACAGACTTTTAGACTCTGTGGGAGAAGGCAAGGGTGGGATCTTCTGAGAGAATAGCTTTGAAACAAATATCAAGGTTTTTTTTTTTATATGAATACTGGTGAAACTATCAAGGGTAAAACAGATCATCAGCCCAGGTTGGATGCATGAGACAAGGGCTCAGGGCTGGTGCACTGGGAAGACCCAGAGGGATGGGATGGAGAGGGAGGCGGGAGGGGGGATCGGGATGGGGAACACATGTAAATCCATGGCTGATTCATGTCAATGTATGGCAAAAACCACTAAAATATTGTAAAGTAATTAGCCTCCAACTAATAAAAATAAATGGAAAAAATAATAAAGGAGTTAAAATGAGGAAAATTAGCTTGATAAATTCAATATTCACTCACTAGAAAACACAATATAAAAACAGACACATATAAAAAAAAACAAGCATGAGATAACTTTGCTTAACATTTTAAGCATGAAATGTTAAGTATTCATACTTTCCTTGTTAGATGAGGAAGTCAAGGATACCTACTTTTACTGCTTATTCAAAATGGTATTAATGTTTTCACTTAGTTAACCAAACACACAAAAAATGTAAAAGGAATAACACTGGAAATAACATGTCCAGAAAATGTTTAATTAGAGATTGTATGATATGCATGTTGAAAATCCAAAATAATCTACAAATAAATTATAAAATTATTAAGAGATATTTTTAGAGTTGCCAAAATGCATTGAATCCTAATTGAAAAACAATAAACATTTTACAAATGACATTTAAAATCATATGAAAAATAATCACACATCCAGATTAATTTAAAAATATATTCAAGAACTTTATAAAAATATGATATATCTTATATTGTAAAACATGAAGTAGATCTAAATAAACATAATAATGTAGAGTGCTTATGATTTGGAAGACTTGAGGATGCAAACTTATCATTCTCTGCAAATAGATCTACAATTCTACTGTTTTTCTACACTAAATCTAAACAAGAATAACTCTAAAGTTTCTTTTAAAAGGTAAAGATAAATAATATGTTAAACACTCTGCAAGGTAACTGTAAAGAGTAACTTTACACTCTGTAAAGAGTAACTTTTTAGGAGTAGCTCAACTTGATGTCAAAGCCTATTAGTCAAGGGTAGTTCTGATTATAAAACACCTAGAAACATACAGAAAGTCTAGAAACAGAACTACAGATATACTGATATTTACTTTATGAATATTCTGACACCAAAGAGCATGTTAAAATGAGTGAATTTTTCAATAAGTATTTCTGGGGTAAATATACACCAATAAGTCAAAATATAAAATTAGCTTATAGTCATGCCCCACAAAAATTTACTTTCAGTTTGAAATAAATTTAAAATTAGAAAGAATGCATTTGAATCAGTTCTAATAAGGTGGCTAAAACTGGAGTCCACTGTACAGAGTGAAGTAACCCAGAAAGAGAAACACCAATACAGTATACTAATTCATATATGTGGAATTTAGAAAGATGGTAATGATAACCCTATATGCAAGACAGAAAAAGAGACACAGATATATAGAACACACTTTTGGACTCTGTGGGAGAAGACAGAGTCTTCTGGGTGGAATGATCTGAGAGAATAGCATTGAAACATGTATATTATCAATTGTGAAACAGATCGCCAGTCCAGGTTTGATGCATGAGACAAGTGCTCAGGGCTGGTACACTAGGATGACTCAGAGGGATGGGATGGGGAGGGAGGTGGGAGGTTTCAGGATGGGGAACACATGTAAATTCATGGCTGATTCCTATCAATGTATGGCAAAAACCACTACAATATGGTAAAGTAATTAGTCTCCAACTAATATAAAAAAATAAAATAAATAAAATAAATAAAAATCAATGTAAAAAGAGAAAATAAAACCCTGGTTTGGAAATATAGGAAAAAATATAAAATAAAATACTGTATGAAATTTGTGATAATTTAGCACATAAAATATGAGAATATCTTTACTATTTTGGAGGTAAGAAGTGGATCTTAAATAAAACATTAAAAGCACTTCACCGTGTAAAGAAACAGTTTGATAAACATTGATTCATTAAACATAAGGGAATGTGTACACCTAAGTACATCACCAAGCGAGTGAACAGACCAGCCACAATTTAGGAGAAAACATTCATGATACACACATCAAAGGATTTTTACTTAGAATGCATAATGAAATACATATATCATAATAAAATATTAGCAACCTAATAGAAAAATAGGTTAAAAAAACCCTGAATAAGCCCTTCACAAAGAAGTAAGACAAGTCAAATGACTAATAACTAAATTATAGGTATTAAACCACATTAGTAAAGTGGAATTGAATTCAAAACCACAATGAAGTACCCCTACTCACCCACCAACCTGAAAATATTAAAATGTTTGCTATGACAATATTAAATGTTGGCAAGAATGGGCAATAATTAGAACCCACAAGCAATATAGTTGGAATTTAAACTAATCCATCTATTTTGAAAAATTGTTTGATGGTACCTAGCAAAAGATCAGAAAAAAGCACCATTTGATCTGGAACATTCAGAGATAGGGCAAACCTCACACAATGAGTCCCCATGTGTAATGCAGCACATTATTGTGTAAGAATGTTCATGCAACATTTCCTTTAAAGATAGAAAAGATTAAATAACCAGGAGTGAAATTGCTGGATCATATGGTAGTTCTATATTTAGCTTTTGTGTATGTTTGTGTGTATGTGTGTGCAAAACTCCATACTGTTTTCCACACAGTATGTAATTTAGTCAGTTCAGTTCAGTTCAGTTCAGTCATGTCCAACTTTTTCTCACTCCATGAACCGCAGCACGCCAGGCCTCTCTGTCCATCACAAACTCCTGGAGTCTGCCCAAACTCAAGTCCACTGAGTCAGTGATGCCATCCAACCATCTCATCCTGTCATCCCCTTCTCCTCCCACCCTCAATCTTCCCCATTATCAGGGTCTTTTCAAATGAGTCAACTCTTCACATGAGGTGGCCAAAGTATTGGAGTTTCAGCTTCAACATCAGTCCTTCCAATGAACACCCAGGACTGATCTCCCTCAGGATGGACTGGTTGGATCTCCTTGCAGTTCAAGGGACTCTCAAGCTTCTCCAACACCACAATTCAAAAGCATCAGTTCTTCGGTTCTCAGCTTTCTTTCTAGTCCAACTCTCACATCCATACCTGACCACTGGAAAAACCATAGCCTTGAACAGATGTACCTTTGTTGGCAAAGTAATGTCTCTGCTTTTTAATATGCTGTCTAGGTTGCTTTTTAATATGCTGTCTAGGTTGGTCATAACTTTCCTTCCAAGGAGTAAGCATCTCTTAATTTCATGGCTGCAATCACCATCTGCCGTGATTTTGGAGCCAAAAAAAAAAAATAAAGTCTGACACTGTTTCCACTGTTTCCCCTTTTATTTGCCATGAAGTGATGGGACCAGATGCCATGATCTTAGTTTTCTGAATGTTGAGCTTTAAGCCAACTTTTTCCACTCTCCTCTTTCACTTTCATCAAGAGGCTTTTTAGTTCCTCTTCATTTTCTGCAATAGGGGTGGTGTCATCTGCATATCTGAGGTTATTGATATTTATCTCAGCAATCTTGATTCCAGCTTGTGCTTCTTCCAGTCCAGTGTTTCTCATGATGTACTCTGCATGTAAGTTAAATAAGCAGGGTGATAATATACAGCCTTGAAATATTCCTTTTCCTATTTGGAACCAGTCTGTTGGTCTATGTCCAGTACTAACTGTTGCTTCCTAACCTGCATACATCTTTTTCAAGAGACAAGTCAGATGGTCTGGTATTCCCATCTCTTTCAGTATTTTCCACAGTTTATTGTAATCCACACTGTCAAAGGCTTTGGCATAGTCAATAAAGCAGAAATAGATGTTTTTCTGGAACTCTCTTGCTTTTTCAATGATTCAGCAGATGTTGGCAATTTGATTTCTGGTTCCTCTGTCTTTTCTAAAACCAAATTGAATACCTGGAAGTTCACAGTTCACATATTGCTGAAGCCTGGCTTGGAAAATTTTGAGCCTTACTTTACTAGCGTGTGAAATGAGCTCAGTTGTGCAGTAGTTTGAGCTTTCTTTGGCATTGTCTTTCTTTGCAATTTGAATGAAAACTGACCTTTTCCAGTCCTGTGGCCACTGCTGAGTTTTCCAAATTTGCTGGCATATTGAGTGCAGCACTTTCACAGCATCATCTTTCAGGATTTGAAATAGCTCAACTGGAATTCCATCACCTCCACTAGCTTTGCTCGTAGTGATGCTTCCTAAGGCCCACTTGACTTCACATTTTAGGATGTCTGGCTCTAGCTGAGTGTGAGTGATCACAGCATTGTGATGATCTGGGTCATGAAGGTCTGTTTTGCACAGTTCTTCTGTGTATTCTTGCCACCTATCTTCTGCTTCTGTTAGATCCATGCCATTTCTGTCTTTTATCGAGCCCATCTTTGCATGAAATGTTCCCTTGGTATCTCTAACTTCCTTGAAGAGATTTCCCATTGTGTTGTTTTCCTCTATTTCTCTGCATTGATTGCTGAAGAAAGCTTTTTTTCCCTCTCCTCGCTATTCTTTGGAACTCTGCATTCTGATGGGGATATCTTTCCTTTTCTCCTTTGCTTTTCACTTCTCTTCGTTTCACAGCTGTTTGTAAGGCCTCCTCAGACAGTCATTTTAGGTTTTTGCATTTCTTTTCCATGGTTATGGTCTTAATCCTTGTCTCCTGTACAATTTCACTAACTTCCATCCATAGTTCATCAGGCACTCTGTCTATTAGATCTAGTCCCTTAAATCTATTTCTCACTTCCACTGTATAATCATAAGGGATTTGATTTAGGTTATACCTGAATGGTCTCTTGGGCTTCTCTTGTGGCTCAGCTGGTAAATAATCTGCCTGCAATGTGGGAGACCAGGGTTCAATCCCTGGGTTGGGAAGATCCCCTGGAGAAAGGAATGGCTACCCACTCCAGTATTCTGGCCTGGAGAATCACGTAGACTCTATAGTCCATGGGGTTGGAAAGATTCTGAATCAGCTATAAGTATATGTATATTCCTTCACTCTTGGGTTGGCACCCCCTTTCCAACTGAAAATATTTAATAAGGCTACCTTTCTGTTACAGGTCAACAAGCTTCAGTAAATGCATCTTTGTTGAAATTCTGTGTGTTTTAAAACATTATTGCCTTTCTCCTTATTTCTATAGGTTTGATATGATTGTTAAAACTCAATTCTTAATCTGAGTGCTTGGTTCATCTATTTTTTTTTGACAAAGAAAAATTATATATCTTCCAATTTGCAATGAATTCAGAAGCTCTGGTAACCCATGGCATTTAATCATTTAGAATACTAATGTTTCTTATATTTTAAAGCTTTTCTTGTACATAACCTTGAATTGTAATTTTCATTTTCTCTATTGAAAGCTTATTTCAGAATGTATTTTTTATTTTCCAGGTAATTCTTGTTTAAACTTTTGTAACTACTTAGATCATTTATTCAAGCATCAGTGGTTATAAAAAAATTATTTGAAATTTAGATTGCTTTATATGTAAAACAATCTTTGATTTTTTAAAATATTTTTAAATGTTAAAAATAAAATGTATAAGCATAGACTATTTTTAGGAGATAGTGTAAATTATTTGTATTAATTCAAAACTCTCAACAAATTCAAATGTTTTAAATGTGCATTGTTTCACCTACCTAATTTATTTTAATTATTTTCCATTTTTACAAATTCTACTTGAGACTATTATGACTTATTTTTGCTCTGATATCCATGTTTTCTAGACTCTATATTTATAGCAATTGCTATTTATTTTTGCTTGCATTTGTTCAATAATATACTTTTTGACTCCTCTTTCATCTTTCAGAAGCATAACACTTTTTCCTATATTTCTGGGCATGTTTCATTTTTCTAGTCTTTTGAGAAGCTTAGTTTTCATCTTGTTTTCAAGACAAAGGTGATGCATTTATGCAGTGGAGTACAGAAGCCATCAAAAACAGCTGTGTGTAATTTTTATTCACTATAATGTGCTTCCCTAAGATCAAAGAGTTGATAATTTTTTAATGGGTGTGTGTGTGTGTATGCATGCATGTGTGTAGAAACATGAAGTACCTTAGCATAGCATAATTCCTAAGCCATTTTGGAGGTATATTTAGAGATTCTCATTTCTCCAAATTAGGCAGAAAAACTTCATTAAGTCTATAGTATTAAAAATGAAACTGGGTTTTGCTTTTATTTTTCCTTGAAAAGAGACTTGAACAGCAACCCAGTTTAATGTACTCTTCCCAGCATTGGTACAAAATGACCTCTGGAAAAGATGAAATCCCCATTGCTACCTTCACTGTGCATGAATCATTGAGAAGTAATGAAACAAATTGAGCAGTAAAAACATTTGTTGAAAGGAAAGTGAAAGAAAGAAAGAAAGTGAAGTCGCTCAGTCGTGTCCGACTCTTTGCAACCCCGTGGACTGTAGCCTACCAGGCTCTTCCGTCCATGGGATTCTCCAGGCAAGAACACTGGAGTGGGTTGCCATTTCCTCCTCCAGGGAATCTTCCTGACCCAGGGATTGAACCCGGGTCTCCCACATTGGAGGTTGAAGCCTTAACCTCTGAGCCACCAGGGAAGCAAAGATTAATTTAATGAAGTTCTTTTAGGATAAAACACATGTATTTAAAATATTTGTCTCTCTCTTCAACAAGATTGTAAGCTTTTTGGGAAAAACTTGTTTAGTCACAGTTTTGCTCTCCACAGTATGGAACGAATGTGTTACATATGCAGTATATAAGTAAATGCTTTCTTTGCTTTTTTGGCTTGTGGAAACATAGTGATGACTTCATTAAGGTTAAGAATTCTATCTTATTCATGTTTATATCTTGCCTGGTATTTAGACATCCCTGTGCATATCAGCACTCAAAGAAACATTAATTGAAAATTCTATTTTTAGAATTCTTTCAAAAACATTGCTTACTTGTATATTAAAAATGGCATAGTGATTAATAGATTTCTTTTCAAATGCTTTTTATTCTTTAATGGTTAAGATAAGGAAATGAGTGTATGTGGATTTATACTTTGTTGATGTGTTTTGTAACCAGTGCAGTCAACTGATAGGCCTCTTATAATCTTATGTATGTCACAAACCAACCTCCTGAAGAAATAAACAGTCTTCAGTCTTGGGACTAGCTGAAGACAATTCATGTGAAAGGATGTGTGTGTGTGTGTGCACAATGTATACATTTGGTTTTGAAAATTTTAATTTTCTTCTCTGACATACATTACTGATATCTGACTCCTGAAAACTTCACTTTACAATGTGATTTTTACATTATAAACTATTATAAGTGACAGCTGATGAGATATACTATATAATATTTTATATATTATATATAAAGGCTTATTAAGGCTGTCTTAACAACTCATCACTCATTCCCTTTCTTAAACCAACATACATATTTCCTTCCAAGCACAATATCAGATTCAGATGATTGCTTTCATTATATTTTACCATCATCACAGAAAATTATTAAACTGATATTTCCCTTTATTTTTTCTCCATCAAAGCTTTTCATTTATGCACTATAACTAAAATGCTCACATTTTTATAATTGTGTGAAAAATGTCAGCTGTTGAAATTTATTTATATTTACCTATATTTTCCTTGGTTCTAATTGTATGTATTATCTGTACTTGCACTGTGTACGTATTCTGTAGATCATTCTAGGACTATATCAATTGTTATTTTTTATGTTTTAATGTTTCCTAGTTAATCTCTCTCTAAGGCAGAAATATACCACAATTTTCCAGTTAATCATAAAATGTAGAAATATATTTTACTTGTCAAGTTATGATTAAATGTCCAGATGTACACATATTTTGATATACACCTCAAATTTATCCTTGGTGACTTCTAATCATTTTCCCTTTGAACTGCTCTATATGTACTGTCCCTCAAAACCTCTAATATGCATCTTTCCAGAATGGGCCAAGATGGCATTACTAGGTCCTAGAAAAAATCAATATATTTAACCTGATAGGGAACAGATTTTTCAATGCCAATAGATACTTTGTAGGCTCAAGGATTATCTGGTTATTTAAAAAAGTAAAATACTGAGGATTGATGTCATAAAGTGTGAATGTGATGTCATGTAGAGTGTGTATGATATCATCGTGTGCCAAGAGTGATGACTTCCATACTTGTTGTGATGGCATCGATACAGCAGGTGTGACAACACAGATATAGTGGCTGTGATGTCAAATATAGTGGGTGAGATGTCAGGTATAGACATTGTGTTGTCATGAAAGCAGTATGTGTGATATCATATATATTGGATATGATGTCATAAATATACTGGGTGTGATGTCATACATATAGGGGTGTGATGTCATAAAGAGCTTATGTTATGTCATTCACACTGAATATGATGTCCTACATAGAGTGTGTGTGATGTCATACAGAGAGTGTGTGTGGTATAATTGATACACTGGGTTTGATGACACAGATACAGTGGATGTAGTGTCAGATATAGTGGGTGAGATGGCAGATATAACGTTTGTGTTGTCTTGTGTGTGATGTCATATATATTGTGTGTGATATCATGAATTCAGTGGATGCAATGTGATGACTACAATGGTGTGAAATCATAAAGAGTGGATGTGACGTTATGTATAGTGCATAAGATGTCATACATAAAGTGGGTGTGATGTCATGCATACAGTTGGTCTGAGATCATCAATAGAGTGGTTGTGATGACACAGATACAGTGGATGCAATGTCAGATATAGTGGGAGTGATGTCATGAGTACAGTGCATGTGATGTCATAAATAATGTGGTGTGATGTCATAAAATGTGGATGTGATGCCTTATATAGTGTATATGATGTTATACAAACAGTGGGTGTGATGTCATACATACAAAGGGTGTGATAAGATGGAAAGAGTGGGTGTGAGACACAGATACAGTGGCTGTGATGTCGTATACAATGGATATGATGTCATCATATATAGCGGATGAGATCTCATAGATACACTTGTTGTGATATCATCAATACAGTGGATGTGATGACAGAGATACTGTGGATATGATGTCAAATATAGTGTGTGTGATGCCTTAGAAATGGTGGTTTGATGTCATAATGTGAGGATGTGATGTCTTGTATAGTGCCAAGTTGCCATATATATGGCGAGTGTGATGTCATACAAAGAGTGGGTGTGATGTTGTCAATACAGTGGGTGTGATGACACAGATTATTTGCTGTGATGTCACATGTATAGGGTATATATTGCCCTACATACTGGATGTGGTTTCATATATAGAGGTTGTGATGTCATAAGTACAGTAGTGTGAAGACTTAAGGAGTAGATGTGATGTTTATAGAGTGCAACTGATGTCACACATATAGTGGGTGTGATGTCACAGGTATAGGGGAAGAGATGTCATAAACCGTGGATGTGATGTCATATATAGGAGATGTGATGTCATGCCTGAAGTGGATGTGACATCATAAAATATGTGGTTTGCTGTGATAGAGCGGATGTGATGTCATCTATAGTGCAAATGATGTCATACATATGCCGAGTGTGGTGTCAACAACACACAGTGTTGTGATGTCATACATAGTGGATAGGAGGTCACACGTATACTGGATGTGATATCATACATATATTGGCTGAGATACCATCGATTGGGTGGGTGTGATGACACAGATACAGTGGACGTGAGGTCAGATATAGTGGAGTGATGTCATATATAGTGGACGTGATGTCATAAAGTGGTGTGATGTCATAAAGAGTGGATGTGATGTCATATGCAGTACATATGATGTCACATATATAGTGGCTGTGATGTCATACATACACTGGGTTTGATGAAATTGATACATTGGGTGTGATGACACAGATACAGTGGGTGTGATATCAGACATAGTGGCTGTGAAGTTATACAATGTTTGTGTTGTCATAACACTGCATGTGATGCCATATAAAGTGGATATGTCATAAATATCATGTCATAGTGTGTGATGTCACATATATAGTGAATGTGATATCATACACAGTAGCTGACATGTCATATCGTAATGCGTGTGATATCATGAATACAGTGCATGTGATGTCATAAATACTAAGGATTGTTGTCATAAAGTGTGGATATGATGTCATGTATAGTGCATAGGATGGCATACATATGCCACCTGTGAACTCTTACATAGTTGGTGTGATGTCTTCGACAAAGTGGGTTTGATGACATATACAGTGGATGTGATTGCAGTTATAACGGGTTTCAAGACAGATATAGAGCTTGTGTAGTCATACACACCGTGTGGGTGAGATCATATACAGTGGTATGATGTCATAAACATAGTGGGTGCCATGACAGACAAACAATGGTATGATGTCATAAAGAGTGGATGTGATGTCATATGTAGTACATATGATGTCATACATATAGTGGCTGTGATGTCATACATACACTGGGTTAGATAAAATTGGTACATTGCGTGTGTTGACACAGATACAATGCGTGTGATGTCAGACATAGTGGCTGTGAAGTTACACAATGGTTGTGTTGTTATAACACTGCGTGTGATGCCATATAAAGTGGATATGTCATAAACATAGAGTGTGTGATGTCATAGATAGAGTCATTGTGTGATGTCACATATATAGTGATATCATATCAGTAGATGAGATGTCATATCATATATAGTGCGTGTGATGTCATGAATAGAGTGCATGTGATGTCATAAATACTAAGGATTGTTGTCATAAAGTGTGGATATGATGTCATGTATAGTGCATATGATGGCATACATATGCCACCTGTGATGTCTTACATAGTTGGTGTGATGTCTTCGACAGTGGGTGTGATGACATATACAGTGGATGTGATGGCAGTTATAACGGGTTTCAAGACAGACATAGAGCTTGTGTAGTCATACACACAGTGTGGGTGAGATCATATATAGTGGATATGATGTCATAAACATAGTGGTTGCCATGGCTTACAAACACCGATATGATGTCATCAAGAGTGCATGTAATGTCATATAAAGTGCCTATAGTGTCATACATGCAGTGGGTATGATTTCACACGGACATAGGATGTAATATAATCATTCAAGTAAGTGTGATTACACAGATACAGTAGGTGTGATGTCGGATACAGTGGTTGTGTTGTCATTCATACACCATGTGAGATGTCATATATACTGAGTATGATGTCAAAAACATAGTAGGTGTCTTGTCATAGATACAGTGGCTGTGATGTCACAAGTATAGTGTATGTGATGTCATAAACAGTGGATGTGATGTTATGAATAGAGTGGATGTGATGTCATGAATACAGTCTTGTGATGTCATAAAGAGTGGGTGTGATGTCATATAGAATTCATATGATGTCATAGATATAGTGGGTTTGATATCACACATAATGCTGGTGTGGTATAATCAATATACTCAGTAATGACCCAGGTACAGTGGATGCGATGTCAGATATACTGGGTGTGATGACATGAGAACAGTGGGTGTGATGTCATAGAGTGGTGTGATATCATACAGAGTGGATGTGATGTCATATGTAGTTCATAAGATGTCATAGACATTGTGGCTGTGGTATCATACATACAATGGGGGTTATATGATCGATAATCTGTGTGTGATGACACAGATACAGTGAATGTGCTGTCAGATATAAAGGGTGTTATGTGAGATATAATATCTTGGATGTCATGAGTAGAGTGTTGTGATGTCATAAAGCGTGGGTTTAATGCTGTATATAGTGCATAATGTGGCATGCATATAGTATGTGTGATATCATACATACAGTTTGTGTTATATCACTGATACAGAGGGTGTGATCACACAGATACAGATATGGAGGGTGTGATGTCAGATATAGTGTTTGTATCGTCTCAACACAGTGTGTTTGATGTCAAATATATTGGATATGAATTCACAAACCCAGTGGGTGTGATGTTACACAGTGGCCGTGATGTCACAGGAAGAGTGGATGAGATGTTAAACCATGGATATGATGTCATATATAGGAGATCTGATGTCATGAATGCAGTGGTTGTGATGTCAAAAAGGCTAAGGATTGGTGTCATAAAGTGTGAAAGTGATGTAATGAAGAGTGTGTATGATGTCATACGTATGCCAAGTGTGATGACTTCCATACTTGTTGTGATGTCATCGATACAGCGGGTGTGACGACAGAGATACAGTGGCTGTGATGTCAAATATAGTGGGTGAGATGTCAGGTATAGACGTTGTGTTGTCATGAAAGCAGTATGTGTGATATCATATATATTGGATATGATGTCATAAATATACTGGGTGTGATGTCATACATATAGGGGTCTGATGTCATAGAGTTCATGCCATGTCATGCATACTGAATATGATGTCATACATATAGTGTGTGTGATGTGATCCAGAGAGTGGCGTGTGGTATAATTGATACACTGGGTTTGATGACACAGATACAGTGGATGCAGTGTCAGATATAGTGGGTGAGATGGCAGATATAACGTTTGTGTTGTCTTGTGTGTGATGGTCATATATAGTGTGTGTGATGTCATGAATGCAGTGGATGTAATGTGATGACTATAATGGTGTGAAATCATGAAGAGTGGATGCGACGTTATGTATAGTGCATAAGATATTGTACATAAATTGGGTGTGATGTAATACTTACAGTTGGTCTCAGATCATCATTAGAGATTTTGTGATGACACAGATACAGTTGATGCAATGTCAGATATAGTGAGAGTTATTTCATGCGTACAGTGCATGTGATCTCATAATTTAATGTGGTGTGATGTCATAAAATGTGGATTTGATGCCTTATATAGTGTATATACTGTTATACATAGAGTGGGTGTGATGTCAATCATACAAAGGGTGTGATAACATCGAACGGGTGGGTGTGATGACACAGATACAGTGGCTGTGATGTTACAAATATAGTGAATGTGATGTCGTATACAATGGATATGATGTCATCATATATAGAGGATGAGATCTCATAAATACAGTTGGTGTGATATCATCAATACAGTGGATGTGATGACACAGATACAGTGGATACGATGTCAAATATAGTGTGTGTGATGTCTTAAAAATGGTGGTTTGATGTCATAAACGTGAGAATGTGATGTCTTCTATAGTGCAAAAGATGCAATACATATGGCAGAGTGTGATGTCATACAAAGAGTGGGTGTGACGTTGTCAATACAGTGGGTGTGATGACACAGATCCTGGCTGTGATGTGACATGTATAGTGTATATGTTGCCCTGCATACTGGATGTGGTTTCATAAATAGAGGTTGTGCTGTCATAAGTACAGTAGTGTGATGACTAAAGCAGTGGATATGATGCTACTATAGTGCATATGATGTCACACATATAGGTGGGTGTGATGTCATACAAAATTGGGTGTGATATCAATGGAGAGGTTGTGATGACAAAGATACAGTGGGGCAATGTCTGGTACAGTGGGTGTGATGTCATGCCTGAAGTGGATGTGGCAACATAAATTCTGTGGTTTGGTGTGATAGAGTGGATGTGATGTCATCTGAAGTGCAAATGATGTCATATATATGCCGAGTGTGGTATCAACAACACACAGTGTTGTGATGTCATACATAGTGGATATGATGTCATAAATATAGTGGATATGAGGTCACACGTACACTGGATGTGATATCATACATATAGTGGTTGTGAGAACATTGATAGTGTGGGTTTGATGACACAGATACAGTGGACGTGAGGTCAGATATAGTGGATATGATGTCAGATATAGTGGACTTGATGCCATAAATAAAGTGATGTGATGTCATAAAGGGTAGATGTGATGTCATCTGTCATGCAAATGATGTCATACATGTGCCGAGTGTGGTGTCATCAGCATATCGTGTTGTGATGTCATACATAGTGGATATGATGTCATAAATACAGTGGATATGATGTCACACGTATACTGGATATGATATCATACATATATTGGCTGTGATATCATCGATAGGGTGGGTGTGATGACACAGATACAGTGGACGTGAGGTCAGATATAGTGGATGTGATGTCAGATATAGTGGACGTGATGTCATGTCATAAAGTGGTGTGATGTCATAAAGAGTGGATGTGATGTCATATGTAGTGCATATGATGTCACACATATAGTGGCTGTGATGTCATACATACACTGGGTTTGATAAAATTGATACATTGGGTGTGATGACACAGATACAGTGGGTGTGATATCAGACATAGTGGCTGTGAAGTTACACAATGGTTGTGTTGTCATAACACTGTGTTTGATGCCATATAAAGTGGATATGTCATAAACATAGAGTGTGTGATGTCATAGATAGGGTCATTGTGTGATGTCACATATATAGTGAAAGTGATATCATACACAGTAGATGACATGTCATATGTAGTGCATGTGATGTCATGAATAGAGTGCATGTGATGTCATAAATACTAAGGATTGTTGTCATAAAGTGTGGATATGATGTCATGTATAGTGCATAGGATGGCATACATATGCCACCTGTGATGTCTTACATAGTTGGTGTGATGTCTTCGACAGAGTGGGTGTGATGACATATACAGTGGATGTGATGGCAGAGAGAATGGGTTTCAAGTCAGATATAGAACTTGTGTGTCATACACACAGTGTGGGTGAGATCATATATAGTGGATATGATGGCATAAACATAGTGGTTGCCATGACTTACAAACAATGGTATGAGGTCATCAAGAGTGGATGTGATGTCATATACAGAGACTATAGTGTTATACATGCTGTGGGTGTGATTTCATACATACATAGGGTGTGATATCATCAATCAAGTTGGTGTGATTACACAGATACAGTAGGTGTGATGTCGGATACAGTGGTTGTGTTGTCATTCATACACCATGTGAAATGTCATATACACTGAGTATGATGTCATAAAGATAGTAGGTGTGTTGTTATAGATACAGTGGCTGTGATGTCACAAGTAGAGTGTATGTGATGTCATATACAGTGCGTGTGATTTCATGAATAGAGTGAATGTGATGTCATGAATACAGTCTTGTGATGTCATAAAGAGTGGGTGTGATGTCATATAGAATTCATATGATGTCATACATATAGAGGGTTTGATGTCACACATATAGTAGGTGTGGTATAATCAATACACTGTAAGTAATGGCGCAGCTACAGTGGATGCGATGTCAGGTATACTGGATGTTATGACATGAATACAGTTGGTGTGATGTCATAGAGTGGTGTGATATCATACAGAGTGGATGTGATATCATATGTAGTTCCTATGATGTCATACATATTGTGGCTATAATATCATACATACAATGGGGATTATATGATTGATAAATTAGTTGTGATGACAGAGATACAGTGGATGTGCTGTCAGATATAATGGGTGTGATGTGAGGTATAATAGCTTTGATGTCATGAATAGAGTGTTGTTATGTTATAAATCGTGGGTGTGATGTATATAGTGCATATTTTGCCATACATATAGTAGGTGTGATGTCATACATACAGTGCATGTTATATCATTGATAGAGTGAGTGTGATCACAAAGATACAGATATGGAGGGTGTGATGTCAGATATAGTGGTTGTATTGTCATAACACATTGTGTTTGATGTCAAATATAGTGGATATGAATTCACAAACATAGTGGGTATGATGTTACAGATACAGTGCCTGTGATGTCAGAACTATAGGGGATGAGATGACATAAACCGTGGAGGTGATGTCATATATAGGAGATATGATGTCGTGAATTCAGTGGTTATGATGTCATAAATACTGAGGACTGATGTCATAAAGTGTGAGTGTGTTCTCATGAAGAGTGTGTATGATATCATACTTGTTCCAAGTGTGATGACTTCCATACTTATTGTGATGTCATCGATACAGCGGGAGTGGCAACACAGATACAATGGCTGTGATGTCAAATATAGTGGTTGAGATGTCAGGTATAGACGTTGCATTGTCATGAAAGCAGTATGTGTGATATCATATATATTGGTTATGATGTCATAAATATACTGGGTGTGATTTCATACATATAGGTGTGTGATGTCATTAAGAGTTCATGTGATGTCATGCATACAGAATACGATGTCATGCATACAGAATATGATGTCATACATATAGTGTGTGTGATGTGATCCAGAGAGTGGATGTGGTGTAATTGATACACTGGGTTTGATGACACAGATACAGTGGATGCAGTGTCAGATATAGTGGGTGAGATGGCAGATATAACATCGTGTTGTCTTGTGTGTGATGTCATATATAATGTGTGTGATATCATGAATGCAATGGATGTAATCTGATGACTATAATGGTGTGAAATCATGAAGAGTGGATGCGACGTTATGTATAGTGCATAAGATGTCATACATAAAGTGAGTGTGATGTCATGCATACAGTTGGTCTGAGATCATCAATAGAGTGGTTGTGATGACAGATAGAGTGGATGCAATGTCAGATAAAGCAGGAGTGATGTCATGAGTACAGTGCATGTGATGTCATAAATAATGTGGTGTGATGTCATAAAATGTGGATGTGATGAGTTATATAGTGTATATGATGTTATACATATAGTGCGTGTGATGTCATACATACAAAGGGTGTGATATCATTGAAAGAGTGGGTGTGATGACACAGATCCAGTGGCTGTCATGTCGTATACAATGGATATGATGTCGTCATATATAGCGGATGAGATCTCATAAATACAGTTGGTGTGATATCATCAATACAGTGGATGTGATGACACAGATACAGTGGATACGATGTCAAATATACTGGGTGTGATGTCATAAAAACGGTGGTTTGATGTCATAAAGTGAGGATGTGATTTCTTCTATAGTGCAATAGATGCCATACATATGCCGAGTGTGAAGTCATACAAAGAGTGGGTGTGACGTTGTCAATACAGTGGGTGTGATGACACAGATTACTGGCTGTGATGTCACATGTATAGTGTATATGTTGCCCTGCATACTGGATGTGGTTTCATAAATAGAGGTTGTTATGTCATAAGTACAGTAGTGTGATGTCATAAGTACAGTAGTGTGAAGACTTAAGGAGTAGATGTGATGTTTATATAGTGCATATGATGTCACACGTATAGTGGGTGTGATGTCACATCAAAGTGGGTGTGATATCAGTGGAGAGGTTGTGATGGCAAAGATACAGTGGGTGCGATGTCTGGTACAGTGGGTGTGATGTCATGACTGAAGTGGATGTGACATCATAAATACTGTGGTTTGGTGTGATAGAGTGGATGTGATGTCATCTGAAGTGCAAATGATGTCATACATATGCCGAGTGTGGTGTCATCAACACACAGTGTTGTGATGTCATACATAGTGGGTATCATGTCATAAATATAGTGGATAGGATGTCACACGTATACTGGATATGATATCATACATATATTGGCTGAGATACCATCGATTGGGTGGGTGTGATGACACAGATACAGTGGACGTGAGGTCAGATATAGTGGAGTGATGTCATATATAGTGGACGTGATGTCATAAAGTGGTGTGATGTCATAAAGAGTGGATGTGATGTCATATGCAGTATACTATGGCATACATATATTGGCTGTGATGTCATACATACACTGGGTTAGATAAAATTGATTCATTGCTTGTGTTGACACAGATACAATGTGTGTGATGTCAGACATAGTGGCTGTGAGGTTACACAATGGTTGTGTTGTTATAACACTGTGTGTGAATGCCATATAAAGTGGATATATCATAAACATAGAGTATTTGATGTCAAAGATACAGTCATTGTGTGAGGTCACACATATAGTGAATGTGATTTCATAAACAGTAGATGACATGTGATATATAGTGTGTGTGATGTCATAAATACTAAGGAATGTTGTCATAAAGTGTGGATATGATGTGTATTGTGCACATGATGGCATACATATGCCACCAGTGATGTCTTACATAGTTGGTGTGATGTCTTCTACAGAGTGGGTGGGATGACATATACAGTGGATTTGATTGCAGATAGAATGGGTTTCAAGTCTGATATAGAGCTTGTGTTGTCATACACACAGTGTGTGTGACATCATATATAGTGATATGATGTCATAAACATAGTGGTTGCCATGACATACAAACAATGGTATGATGTCATCAAGAGTGGATGTAATGTCATATACAGTGCTTATGGTGTCCTGCATGCAGTGCGTGTGATTTCATACATACATAGTGTGTGATATCATCAATCAAGTGGGTGTGATTACACAGATACAGTGGGTGTGATATCAGATACAGTGATTGTGTTATAATTCATACACCATATGAGGTGTCATATATACTGAGTATGATGTCATAATCATAGTAGGTGTCTTGTCATAATTACAGTGGCCGTGATGTCACAAGTAGAGTGTATGTGATGTCATATACAGTTGGTGTGGTGTCATGAATAGAGAGGACGTGATGTCATGAATAGAGTCTTGTGGTGTCATAAAGAGTGAGTGTGATGTCATATAGAATTCATATGATGGTATACATAGGGTGGGTTTGATGTCACAAATATAGTAGATGTGGTATAATCAATACACTGTAAGTAGTGGCGCAGCTACAGTGGGTGCAATGTCAGGTATACTGGTTGTGATGACATGAATACAGAGGGTGTGATGTCATAGAGCTGTGTGATATCATAAAGAGTGGATGTGATGTCATATATAGTTCATATGATGTCATATATATTGTGGCTGTGATATCGTACATACAATAGGGTTTTTATGATTGATAATCTGGGTGTGATGACACAGATACAGTGAATGTGCTGTCAGATATAATGGGTGTGAGGTGAGATAAATTAGCTTTGATGTCATGAATAGAGTGATTTGATGTCATAAAGCGTGGGTGTGATGTCGCATATAGTGCATATTGTGCTATACATATAATATGTGTGATGTCATATATACAGTGTGTGTTATATCATTGGTAGAGTGGGTGTGATAACACAGATACAAATATGGAGGCTGTGATGTCAGATATAGTGGTTGTATTGTCTTAACACAGTGTGTTTGATGTCAAATATTGTATTGTATATGAATCCACAAACATAGTGGGTGTGTTGTAATAGATATAGTGGCTATGATGTCATAGGTATATGGGATGAGATGTTTAAACCGTGGATGTGATGTCATATATAGGAGATCTGATATCATGTATGCTGTGGTTGTGATGTCATAAATACTGAGGATTGATGTCATGAAGTGTGAATCTCATGTCATGTAGAATGTATATGATGTCATATGTATGCCAACTGTGATGACTTCCATACTTGATGTGATGGCATCGATGCAGCAGGTGTTACGACACAGATACAGTGGCTGTGATGTCAAATATAGTGTGTGAGATGTCAGGTATAGACGGTGTGTTGTCATGAAAGCAGTATGGGTGATATCATATATATTGGATATGATGTCATCAATATACTGGGTGTGATGTCATACATATAGGTGTCTGATGTCATAAAGAGTTCATGCCATGTCATGCATACTGAATATGATGTCATACATATAGTGTGTGTGATGTGATCCAGAGACTGGATGTGGTGTAATTGATACACTGGGTTTGATGACACAGATACAATGGATGCAGTGTCAGATATAGTGGGTGAGATGGCAGATATAATATCGTGTTGTCTTGTGTGTGATGTCATATATAGTGTGTGTGATGTCATGAATGCACTGGATGTAATGTGATGACTACAGTGGTGTGAGTTTATAAAGAATGGATGTGACCATATCTATAGTGCATAATATGTCATACATAAAGTGGGTGTGATGTCATACAAACAGTTGGTCAGAGATCATCAATAGAGTGGTTGTGATGACACAGATACAGTGGATGCAGTGTCAGATAGAGTGGGAGTGATGTCATGAGTACAGTGCATGTGATGTCATAAATAATGTGGTGTGATGTCATAAAATGTGGATGTGATGCCTTATATAGTGTTTATGATGTTATAAACAGGGTTGTGATGTCATACATACAAAGGGTGTGATATCATGGAAAGATTGGGTGTGAGACACAGATTCAGTGGCTTTCATGTCGTTTACAATGGATATGATGTCCTGATGTATAGCGGATGAGATTTCATAAATAGAGTTTGTGTGATATCATCAAAACATGGGATGTGGTGACACAGATTCAGTGGATACGATGTTAAATAGAGTGGGTGTGACGTCATAAAAGCGGTGGTTTGCTGTCATAAAGAGAGGATGTGATGTCTTGTATAGTGCAAAAGATGCCATATATATGCCGAGTGTGGTGTGAAACAAAGAGTGGGTGTGATGTTGTCAATACAGTGGGTGTGATGACACAGATTACTGGCTGTGATGTCACATGTATAGTGTATATGTTGCCCTGCATACTGGATGTGGTTTCATAAATAGAGGTTGTGCTGTCATAAGTACAGTAGTGTGATGACAAAAGCAGTGGATGTGATGTTATATATAGTGCATATGATGTCACACATATAGTGGGTGTGATGTCATACAAAAGTGGATGTGATATCAGTGGAGAGGTTGTGATGACAAAGATACAGTGGGTGCGATGTCTGATAGAGTGGGTGTGATGTCATGCCTGAAGTGGATGTGACATCAAAAATACTGTGGTTTGCTGTGATAGAGTGGATGTGATGTCATCTGTAGTGCAAATGATGTCATACATATGCTGAGTGTGGTGTCATCAACACACAGTGTTGTGATGTCATACATAGTGGATATGATGTCACACGTATCCTGGGTGTGATATCATATAGTGGCTGTGATATCATCAATAGAGTGGGTGTGATGACACAGATACAGTGGGTGTGATGTCAGACATAGTGGCTGTGAAGTTACACAATGGTTGTGTTGTTATAAGTCTGCGACACACAGTAGATGACATGTCATATATAGTGCATGTGATGTCATGAGTAGAGTGCATGTGATGTCATAAATACTAAGGATTGTTGTCATAAAGTGTGGATATGATGTCATGTATAGTGCATAGGATGGCATACATATGCCACCTGTGATGTCTTACATAGTTGGTGTGATGTCTTCGACAGAGTGGGTGTGATGACATATAGAGTGGGTGTGATGGCAGAGAGAATGGGTTTCAAGTCAGATATAGAACTTGTGTTGTCATCTACACAGTGTGGGTGAGATCATATATAGTGGATATGATGTCATAAACATAGTGGTTGCCATGACTTACAAACAATGGTATGATGTCATCAAGAGTGCATGTAATGTCATATACAGTGCCTATTGTGTCCTACATGCTGTGGGTGTGATTTCATACATACATAGGGTTTCATACCATCAATCAAGTTGGTGTGATTACACAGATACAGTAGGTGTGATGTCAGATACAGTGGTTGTGTTGTCATTCATACACCATGTGAGATGTCATATATACTGAGTATGATGTCTAAAACATAGTAGGTGTCTTGTCATAGTTACAGTGGCTGTGATGTCACAAGTATAGTGTATGTGATGTCATATACAGTGGGTGTGATGTCATGAATAGAGTGGATGTGATGTCATGAATATAGTCTCGTGATGGCATAAAGAGGGGGTGTGATGTCATATAGAATTCACATGATGTCACACATATAGAGGGTTTGATGTCACACATATAGTAGGTGTGGTATAAACATTGGACTGTCAGTAATGACCCAGCAACATTTGATGCGATGTCAGGTATACTGGGTGTGATGACATGAATACAGTGGGTGTGATGTCATAGAGTGTTGTGATATCATAAAGAGTGGATGTGATGTCATATGTAGTTCATATGATGTCATACATATTGTGGCTGTGATATCATACATACAATGGGGTTTTTATGATTGATAATCTGGGTGTGATGACACAGATACAGTGGATGTTTGACAGATATAATGGGGGTGAGATGAGATAGAGTAGCTTTGATGTCATGAATAGAGTGTTGTGATGTCATAAAGTGTGGGTGTGATGTCGTATAGAGTGCATAGTGTGCCATGCATATAGTATGTGTGATATCATACATACAGTGTGTGTTATATCATCGATACAGTGGGTGTGATCACACAGATATAGATATGGATGGTATGATGTCAGATATAGTGGTTGTATTGTCTTAACACAGTGTGTTTGATGTCAAATATAGTGGATATGAATTCACAAACACAGTGGGTGTGATGTTACAGATAAAGTGGCTGTGATGTCACAGGTATAGGGGATGAGATGTCATAAACCGTGGATGTGATGTCATATAGAGGAGATCTGATGTCATGAATGCAGTGGTTGTGATGTCATAAATACTGAGGATTGATGTCATAAAGTGTGAATGTGATGTCATGTAGAGTGTGTATGATGTCATACGTATGCCAAGTGTGATGACTTCCATACTTGTTGTGATGTCATCGATACAGAGGGTGTGATGACACAAATACAGTGGCTGTGATGTCAAACATAGCGGGTGAGATGTCAGGTATAGATGTTGTGTTGTCATGAAAACAGTATGTGTGATATCATATATATTGGATATGATGCCATAAATATACTGGGTGTGATGTCATACATATAGGGGTGTGATGTCATACATATACTGGGTTTGATAAAATTGATACATTGGGTGTGATGACACAGATACAATGGTGTGATGTCAGACATAGTGGCTATGAAGTTACACAATGGTTGTGTTGTTATAACACTGTGTGTGATGCCATATAAAGTGGATATGTCATAAACATAGAGTGTGTAATGTCATAGATACAGTCATTGTGTGATGTCACACATATAGTGAATGTGATATACACAGTAGATGACATGTCATATATAGTGCGTGTTATGCATGAATACAGTGCATGTGATGTCATTAATACTAAGGATTGTTGTTATAAAGTGTGGATATGATGTCATGTATAGTGCATAGTTTAGCATACATAAGCCACATGTGATGTCTAACATAGTTGGTGTGATGTCTTCGACAGAGTGGGTGTGATGACATATACAGTGGTGTGATGGCAGAGAGAATGGGTTTCAAGTCAGATATAGAACTTGTGTTGTCATCTACACAGTGTGGGTGAGATCATATATAGTGGATATGATGTCATAAACATAGTGGTTGCCATGACTTACAAACACGATATGATGTCATCAAGAGTGCATGTAATGTCATATAGAGTGCCTATTGTGTCCTACATGCTGTGGGTGTGATTTCATACATACATAGGTTGTGACATCATCAATCAAGTTGGTGTGATTACACAGATACAGTAGGTGTGATGTCGGATACAGTGGTTGTGTTGTCATTCATACACCATGTGAAATGTCATATACACTGAGTAGGATGTCATAAACATAGTAGGTGTGTTGTTATAGATACAGTGGCTGTGATGTCACAAGTATAGTGTATGGGATGTCATATACAGTGCGTGTGATTTCATGAATAGAGTGGATGTGATGTCATGAATACAGTCTTGTGATGTCATAAAGAGTGGGTGTGATGTCAATATAGAATTCATATGATGTCATACATATAGTGGGTTTGATGTCACACATATATTAGGTGTGGATAATCAATACACTGTAAGTAAAGACGCAGGTACAGTGGATGCGATGTCAGATATACTGGGTTGATGACATGACAACAGTGTGTGTGATGTCATAGAGTGGTGTGATATCATACAGAGTGGATGTGATGTCATATATATTGTGGCTGTGATATCATACATACAATAGGGTTTTTATGATTGATAATCTGGGTGTGATGACACAGATACAGTGAATGTGCTGTCAGATATAATGGGTGTGAGGTGAGATAAATTAGCTTTGATGTCATGGATAGAGTGATTTGATGTCACACAGCGTGGGGGTGATGTCGTATGTAGTGCATATTGTGCCATACATATAGTAGGTGTGATGTCATACATACAGTGTGTGTTATATCATCGATAGAGTGGGTGTGATCACACAGATACAGATATGGAGGGTGTGATGTCAGATATAGTGGTTGTATTGTCTTAACACAGTGTGTTTGATGTCAAATATAGTGGATATGAATTCAGAACCATAGTGGATGTGATGGTACAGATGGAGTGGCTGTGATGTCACAGGTATAGGGGATGAGATGTCATAAACTGTGGATGTGATGTCATATAGAGGGGATCTGATGTCATAAACGCAGTGTTTGTGATGTCATAAATACTAAGGATGCTTGTCATAAAGTGTGAATATGATGTCATGTAGAATGTGTATGATGTCATATGTGTGCCAAGTGTCATGACTTCCATACTTGTTGTGATGGCATAGATACATCGGAATGACAATAAAGATATAGTGGCTGTGATGTCAAATATAGTGGGTGAGATGTCAGGTATAGACATTGTGTTGTCATGAAAGCAGTATGTGTGATATCATATATATTGGATATGATGTCATAAATATACTGGGTGTGATGTCATACATATAGGGGTCTGATGTCATAAAGAGTTCATGTGATGTCATGCATACTGAATATGATGTCATACATAGAGTGTGTGTGATGTCATACAGAGAGTGTGTGTGGTATAATTGATACACTGGGTTTGATGACACAGATACAATGGATGCAGTGTCAGATGTAGTGGGTGAGATGGCAGATATAACATCGTGTTGTCTTGTGTGTGATGTCATATATAGTGTCTGTGATGTCATGAATGCAGTGGATGTAATGTGATGACTACAATGGTGTGAAATCATAAAGAGTGGATGTGACGTTATGTATAGTGCATAAGATGTCATACATAAAGTGGGTGTGATGAGTCATGCATACAGTTGGTCTGAGATCATCAATAGAGTGGTTGTGATGACACAGATACAGTGGATGCAATGTCAGATATAGCAGGAGTGATGTCATGAGTACAGTGCATGTGATGTCATAAATAATGTGGTGTGATGCCTTATATAGTGTATATGATGTTAAACATATAGTTGGTGTGATGTCATACATACAAAGGTTGTGATATGATGGAAAGAGTGAGTGTGAGACACAGATACAGTGGCTGTCATGTCGTATACAATGGATATGATGTCGTCATACATAGTTGATGAGATCTCATAAATACAGTTGGTGTGATATCATCAATAGAGTGGATGTGATGACACAGATACAGTGGACACGATGTCAAATATAGTGTGTGTGATGTCATAAAAACGGTGGTTTGATGTCATAAAGAGAGGATGTGATGTCTTGTGTAGTACAAAATATGCCATATATATGCCGAGTGTGGTGTGATACAAAGAGTGGGTGTGATGATGTCAATACAGTGGGTGTGATGACACAGATTAGTGGCTGTGATGTCACATGTGTAGTGTATATGTTGCCCTGCATACTGGATGTGGTTGCATATATAGAGGTTGTGCTGTCATAAGTCCAGTATTGTGATGATATAAGCAGTGGATGTGATGTTATATATAGTGCATATGATGTCATGCATATAGTGGGTGTGATGTCATACAAAAGTGGCTGTGATATCCCTGGAGAGGTTGTGATGACAAAGATACAGTGGATGCGATGTCTGATAGAGTGGGTGTGATGTCATGCCTGAAGTGGATGTGACATCATAAATACTGTGGTTTGGTGTGATAAAGTGGATGTGATGTCATCTGCAGTGCAAATGATGTCATACATATGCCGAGTGTGGTGTCATCAACACATAGTGTTGTGATGTCATACATAGTGGATATGATGTCATAAATATAGTGGATATGATGTCACACGTATACTGGATGTGATATCATACATATATTGGCTGTGATATCATCGATAGAATGGGTGTGATGACACAGATACAGTGGACGTGAGGTCAGATATAGTGGATGTGATGTCAGATATATTGGACTTGATGTCATACATAAAGTGGTGTGATGTCATAAAGAATGGATGTGGTGTCATATGTAGTGCATATGATGTCACACATATAGTGTGTGTGATGTCATACAGAGAGTGGGTGTGGTAATTGATACACTGGGTTTGATGACACAGATACAGTGGATGTAGTGTCAGATATAGTGGGTGAGATGGAAGATATAACGTTTGTGTTGTCATGTGTGTGATGTCATATATAGTGTGTGTGATGTCATGAATGACGTGGATGTAATGTTGTTAGGGAATGTTTGATGGGACGGTTCCTACGTGTTGTCTCTCACGAGTCCTTTTTCCCTCTTCAAGCGGAACAGCACGCTGCTCCCAGGGACTGAGGTCATTGTGTGAGGCAGGCTTGGGTCTCCATCAGTAAACATTCTCTTTAGGACAAAACTGCTCTCTCTCTCTTTCTCTCTCTCTCTCTCTATCTTTTTCTGGCTGACTTTCTGGAGCGTGGAGACCCATCGTGCTCACTTTTCTGCCGGGCTTCTAAGACCCCCTCGAGAGGGCGCCTGGTACCTTGGTGAGTGATGCAAGCCCTGTGTCAAGGACAATATTGGTCCTCTGTGTAAACCAAGGGATATCAGCCTCCTTCTCTCTTTTACTTTCTGATCGTCAACTCTGTACCACAAGGTTCTGGTCCATTAAAGGACCCCAACAAATGTGGCCAAGGAACAGGGACACTGGTATACGTGGCATATCGGGTGGAGTGACTCATGGACCTATTGAGGTCTGTAAAGACTAAGGCTTGGGTTAAAAGGCTGGCCAGCCCCATTATTTTTCTACTTTACTTCACCACTTCTTTACATTTCAGGGACTTCTGGTTTCATGCCAATGAATAGAGGCTTGCCTTCAAACAGTAGTTGAACATAATCCTTAGTTTCCTCATAAATGCAGTTTTGACTTATAAATTTGGCTCCGGGTCAAAGAAAATGTTAAATGAGCAGCCAAACAAGGAAAAACTATTCCAATTGATCTCTAGCCCCTATGGGCTCTTATTAAAGCTGTAATTCTGCCATTTCAAGGTATATTCTAGCCCTTCCAATATTCAGCAACAGACAAAACACTTATTATATACATATAAATTAAATGATTAAACTTTACAAAAGGCTCAATTAAAACAATACAAAATATCTCAAAATTTTCTTGCTAGCCCTGCCCTGGCTGCTCCAAATGCTTCTCCTCTGCCAAGAGTCGCAACTCCAAAAGTCTCTTTGTTGGAACCTAATGAAAAGTTACATTAATTTTTAAGCTAGACTAGAAGCTGCTATTTCCCATACTGTAATCGGAGAAGAAACCAAAAAACAGCTAGAGAAATTACTTGCTTATGAGAATGCATATCAGAAATGTCAAAGAGCTATAGCTGCAATTTGTCAGACTAGGATTATTATTGATTATTTGAAGGCTTGTCACAATCTAAGATCAGAAACTCAAAAGATGCAAATGCTGGTTGAAACAATGGCTGCTACCTTTAAAAAGGGAAATGAAAGATGCTTTAATTGTGGAGATAAAAACCGTTGAAAAAGGGACTGCCCTAAAAAGGCTAATAAAAAGCCTCAAAATATTTGCCCTTGCTGCCGTAGAGGAATGCACTGGGCCAAAGAGTTGTAAATTTAAATTTGATATTGATGGAAAACCTATTCCGGGAAACTCCAAACAGGGGACCCCCCAGGTCCCCTACAACAAAAACCAGGGGGCAAATTCTATCTTTTCCCTCAAACCCTCAACATCCGGCAGTGCTGCCATCGATATACCAGCCCTAAATGATTTTTCCCTTTACCCTCAAGCAGTCCCTACTAGAATGCCTACCAGACTTTTTGGACCCCTGCCCCCACAAACTTTTGGTCTTTTGCTTGGCCGATCTAGTCTGACTTCTAAAGGAATTACTGTTCACCCTGGAGTAATTGATTCAGATTATAAAGGAGAGATTCAAATTCTGATGTCATCTCAGATTCTATGGCAATTCAAAAAGGGGGACAAAATTGCTCAATTACTTCTTTTACCTTACATTTCTATTAATTCCTCTAATAATGTATGGACAGATGGGTTTGACAGTACAGATCAAAAACAATCTTTGTGAACATCATTAGTATCTGAGTATGCCCGACCAAATATAAATATCAAAATTAATAGTAAAAGATTTTCTGGTCTCCTCGACACTAGATCTGATATTACTGTTATTTCCAAACATTTATGGTGCAAATCCTGGCCTGTACAAAAGTCTCTTGCCACATTGCAGAAATTTTTCAAACTAAAGTAGAAGAAGTTTATCAAAGTGTTCAAATATACTCATGTGAGAGACCAAAAGGCCAACCTACAACATTAAGACCTTATGTGATAAATGCACCCTTAATCTAATAGGAAGGGACTTACTTATGCAATGGCAAACTCAGATATACATTCCACATTTTTCCTAGGGGCCACTGCTCATTTAACAAACAAAACAATTATTAAAATAACTGAGAAAATTTATGAGCCTATTTAGACAAAGCAATGGCCCCTTACGAAAGAAAAATTACAAGCTACTAAAGAACTTATAAACACACAATTAAAATGGAAACATATTGAAGAATCTTGCTCTTTTTGGAACTCTCCTATTTTTGTTATACAAAGGAAATATAACAAATGGTGTCTCTTAACAGAGTTTAAAAAAGTTAATTCTTTTATGAAACCTATGGGTGCATTGCAACCAGAGATCCCATCACCTATTACTATTCCTCAAAATTGGCACATTATTATTACTGATTCACAAGATTGTTTTTTTAATATGCCTTTACACCCTTTAGACCGGGAGAGACTAACTTTCTCTCTCCCTTATCCTAATCATATCGGGCCTCATAAAAGATTTCAGTAGACTATGTTACCTCAAGGTATGCTTAAAAGTCCTGCTACTGCTGCTGCTAAGTCACTTCAGTCGTGTCCTACTCTATGCGACCCCATAGATGTCAGCCCGCCAGGCTCCCCCATCCCTGGGATTCTCCAGACAAGAGTACTGAAATAGGGTGCCATTGCCGTCTCCATAATAGTCCTAGCATTTGTCAAAATTTTGTAGCCAAGGCTTTACGTCCTATGTGACAAAAATTCCCTCATGCATATATCATTAATAATATACTATAGCTACAAAAATGAGAAAGGATATTTTTGACACTGAATGGCTATGATATTCTTTAGACTCTGGTGAAAACTGATGAAAATAAAATCTTTTTTGAAATTGCAAAACCAGTTCTTCTTGCACGTGTAGTTAGGAAAAGGTTAACTTGTTAAAATTTTTTTTTTTTTTTTTCGGAACTCCAGTTCTGCCTGGGAAACAAAAATAGGCCTAAGAAAAAACCTTAAGTTAACTCTTATCATGTCCTTGGGATACACAGCCCACTCTATCTAGGACTCCAGCAATGAGCAAATTGGTGGAGCTCAAAATAAATAAATAAAACAAAGAGATATTTTAAATTTCAAAAGGAGAACTATATCTATGTATCTAAAATTATCTATTTCTCACTGTATGTATTTGTTTTTAGATAGTGTGGAGTTAATGAGCTCTATTTGGATTCAGCTTAACATGAACTGAAGGGTGTTCAATGTTGGGTATAATGTTTATTTAATTGTGAATGTGATGAGACAAGTGCTCGGGCCTGGTGCACTGGGAAGACCCAGAGGGATCGGGTGGAGAGGGAGGTGGGAGGGGGGACCGGGATGGGGAAAAAAAAAAGGTAACTCTATATATATATATATATATATTTATAGGTGAGATGAAAACTTTTAGATAAGCTCTATTAAAAAGAATTGTATTTTTGATAAAATGATCTATTCTCTATAATCTGGAGTGGTCTCTTGGGATCAGAGTGACTTAGGTTGCTAGAGTTGTGCTGAACTAAGTAGTAGAAGTTTGTTGAATGGCTGGGTCATTTCCAAATGAATTAGGATTTTAAAGCGTTAATTGCTGAACATTGGCTTACTCTTAAAAGGGGATTTTCTTGCAGAAGAGCTGAAGAGATTTTGAGCTGTTAATGAATATAAATATATATTTGTATGGAATGGATATATATATATATACAATATAATATGATTTGATAAATATGTTCAATGATCTATAAAATGCTAACATACAAGATATTTCATGGTTGCTATAGAAAAGTAAAATATATGCTTTTAATAAAAAATATAAAAAGTGGCAAAAAAATGATAAATACAAAAATAATTTTTTAACTGTTAAAACATTTATTATAAAATAAAGTGGTATTTACATAAGCTTTACTAGACTAGTTTTTCATTGTTGTTCTAGCTACAGAAAATGTTCTTTCTCCAAATTAAACCAAATTAGAAACAAAAGAAAAATTCTGGGAAAACAACATTTAACAGAATTAACTTTGGTCAGCAGATACATTCAGACTGCAAATATATTGGAAAATGCAGTTGAAATGCTTGGGTGGATCACAATGAAAACCACAAAGTATGATATGTTTATTTGAAATAAACATTGCATTTGTTTATTGTGCTATCATATTTTGTTTTGGCCTTTTAACTTTTAAAGATATTTAGTGCTAGAATTTTAAAAAGCTTATGACAAATGAAGGAAAATTTTATGGCAAATTGATGTAACTCATTATCCTGAACTTTCTTCCTCTTCCTTCTTACATGTCTTGATCAATACAAATTCTTTTCTAGGGGCAACACCTCTCTAAGGTAAGACTACACAACATGTTATAACCCACCTATCAACTTACTTCACGATAATGAGAACACCTAATTCTATAAAAACAGACAATGACTCTGCCTATATTTCTAAGCAGTTCAAACAATTTTTACATTCATTCTCTATTAAACAGATTACAGACATTCCTTATAGTCCACAAACACAAGACATGATTGGACAAACACATTACACACTGTAACTACAAATAAAAAATTAAATAAGAAAAAATACACAGGAACACTTTTGTCTTCCTTGTCCAGAACAAACTTTACTAGATTCTGGTGTAATGTAGTCTTTAAGCCTATAACTATTGTTGGTGTGACTTTATTTCTGTTTCCAATCTGTAAGATTCTTAAAGCAGGGCGAAAACGGCATAAAAAAAAAGACACCATTTCCCGAATGGATTATTTGTTCCTAAGAATATCAGAAATGTGGAATGTTTGCCTTCTTTTCAGGTCTGTCTTGAAAGTGTAGTCATCCTCTTTAACACACTGAACAGTGAGATTCAACAGTTGCTAAGCTGCATTTCTTTTTCAAGGACAAGGTCAAATATATTTGGATGTGAGCAACATTTCATTTGTCAAGTTGTTCTGCATCACCTTTTCAATAATTTCACTTAGGAAAAAATATTTAAATGGTTACTCCTAATCCTTTGCCCCAAATAACACAAACCACAGCCAAATACCAGTCCCAAACAGATTTCTGAATGATTTTTTTTCTTTTGAACTGAAATATTTCCTAAGAATGTTTTCATCATCATCGCTTTCCTTTCTTTTTATAACTATTGTTAATATAGCCTTATTTGTTTTAAACTTTTTAAACTTACCACAAAGAGATGTTTTGACAAAAAACAAAAAACAAACAAAAAAAGAAGTTTTGAAACATTAAAGGACACCTCCTTTCCTTTGCCCATTTGATATCAAGACGGGTTAACTAATCAATGGAAATCTAAGAAACTAATCTTACAGGGAAAGGATATGCTTCTATTTCTCCAGATGGATCCAACGAGCTCACATGACTTCCTCTTCAGAAGATTCAACCTAAGGGGGCCCCCAGCATTCAGACTAGAGATAAAACAGCAAAAAACCCAAAAAGAAAGAATTCCAATACAAGCCATGGCGACATTAAAAATTTCCAAAAAACGCCGCACTCGACGTCATCGACCTTATGATCTCCCTACTTGGGGACAGATAAAAACCCTTACTAATTAAACTGAAAACCTGATTTCTCAACAGGGAATGCCTCGGAATCCTGAAAATATTTTTCTTCGCTATGCTTGCTTTGCTTGCTTTTGCTTCCCCCGCTCAGGCTGACTTGATTGATCACACTTACTGGGCTTATATACCTAACCCCCCTTTTTTATTGTAGGTTGTAAAATGGACAGATATAGGACCAATCATATCCACTAATGAGTCAACACATATGCCTCCTCCTTAAAACTTGGAGGGGCCCTCTCATCCTGAAGAAAAAGAAAAACTAATATCTTTCTAGGTTATGAAATCCTTCCTTTGTGTATGGGCACAACAGAATTATGCATAAACGTTAGCTGACAAACTTAGGCCTCCCCCTGCCTCCAAAAGAGGACTTTCTGATGCTTCTTAGATTACTTACTGCCTTTTATTTGTCCATGAATAATGTTTATACTACTAAAACTTTAGGAAAAGAATTAAAAAAACATTATGCAAAGGGTTTACTAATAAGAACTTTAAATATATTCCTGTTCATTGGGACAAATGTCAGGCCAAACCAGGAAAATTAATGTTTATAGCTAATCATACAATTGTCAATTGGGGACCCCATAGTATGTGGTTATTGAACTGCTCAGATGATATTAACAATACTATGTATGATTATATTACTCAAGTAACATGGAAGGTTACTAATACTACAATGGAACATTACCATGACAGAGGACTTCTTGGCTAGCTTGATGATGGAATGGCCCCCACCTCGTCCTCGAATCATCCTTGATAAACAGATTGGGCCTAAACAATGGGACATCTGAAAACTTGCTGCAAACACCAAAGAACTTGGGACTTGGACCAGACATTTCACAGGGACCAATCATAGCTATAGCAATTATTTCTTTCACTATAATCAATCATATTTTATACAAGCCTATGTTCCACTTCCTTTTGTTGTAGCTATAGGAAATTTACAATTCAATAAGACTTTACGTTCTGTAACTTGCATAAATTGTAAATTATATACTTGTCTTAACTCCTCTATTTCCTTAAAAAATGACTCCCTTTTGATTCTTCAATCTCGACATAATCTATGGTTACCAATAAATCTCCAATGGCCCTGGGAAGAAGGTCCCAAGGCTAGACTTGCTTCCCAGTTATTTACTAAATTGCTCTAGTGATCTAAATGATTCATTGGATGGCTGATTTTTGGCATTATAGGATTAATAACTATTTGCACCATTGCTGCCATCACTAGCGTTACTTTACAAACCTCAATTCAAACACATAATTTTATCCAAAATTGGACTAAAGATGCTCATACTATGTGGGCCACTCAGGCTCAAATAGATGAGGATATTCAAAAAGAAATACAGGAACTGAGAACAGCCATCAAATGGGTTGGAGATCAATGAACAGATGTACAAAAACAGATGATGCTAAAATGTGATTGAAATTCTACTCAATTTCATGTTACTCCTGTTCATTTCTATAATAGTGGCTACAACTGGAAACAAATCAAGTTTCATTTTTAAAACATATATGATAATGCCTTTCTGAATGTACAGTTATTACAAAAAATATGTGAAACCTTTTCTAATAATCTGCCCTCTTCCACTAGTATGGGAACTTTAGCTAAACAATTAGCTGATCAATTATCTGGGCTAGACCCACATGGATGGTTTCAAAGCCTTACTCATAGCATTGGGTCTAGAACTATAATTTTGGTGATTGTCTTAACAATTATATTTGTTGTCTACTGTTGCCTTCATGCAAAGATTGTCAAAACTGAACAAACTCTGATGGTCAGAACTCTTCTTACAAATATTATAAATAAATAAGGGGGAATTGTCAGGGAATGTTTGATGGGAGGATTCCTACGTGCTGTCTCTCATGAGTCCTTTGTCCCTCTTCAAGCGGAACAGCACGCTGCTCCCAGGGACTGAGGTCATTGTGTGAGGCAGGCTTGGGTCTCCTTCAGTAAACATTCTCCTTAGGACAAAACTGCTTAGTCTCGTTCCCCTTTCTTGAGATATGGATTGTGTCCTGACCTTTTGACTAACATTACCCCTTGTTCACTTGGTAATGGTTGCTGTAAGTTTGGTTTTCTGATTTCTATCATTCCCGAAAAAAGTTTCTTGTACCACAGCATATATATACTCATAGAAAATCATTAAAGCACCTTTGCTCCATTAGAGCTTAGGTCCCCGGGTCTTTTTTTCTCTCTCTCTCTCTCTCTCTCTCTCTCTCTCTCTCTCTCTTTTTCTGGCTGACTCTCTGGAGCGTGGAGACCCGTCGTGCTCAATTTTCTGCCCGGGCTTCTAAGACCCCCCTCGAGAGGGCGCCTGGTGCCTTCGTGAGTGATGCAAGCCCTGTGTCAAGGACTTTATTGGTCCTTTGCGTAAACCAAGGGATATCAGCCTCCTTCTCTCTTTTACTTTCTGATCGCCAACTCCGTACCACAAGGTTCCGGTTCATTAAAGGACCCCAACATAATGTGATAACTACAATGGTGTGAAGTCATAAAGAGTGGATGTGACATTATGTATAGTGCATAAGATGGCATACATAAAGTGGGTGTGATGTCATGTATACAGTTGGTCTGAGATCATCAATAGAGTTGTTGTGATGACACAGATACAGTGGATGCAATGTCAGATATAGTGGGAGTGATGTCATGAGTACAGTGCATGTGATGTCATAAATAATGTGGTGTCGTGTCCTGAAATGTGGATGTGATGCCTTATATAGTGTTTATGATGTTATGTAAACAGGGTTGTGATGTCATACATACAAAGGGTGTGATATCATGGAAAGATTGGGTGTGAGACACAGATTCAGTGGCTATGATGTTGTATACAATGGATAAGATGTCATCATATATAGCGGATGAGATCTCATAAATACAGTTGGTGTGATATCATCAATAGAGTGGGTGTGATGACACAGATTAGTGGTTGTGATGTCACATGTGTAGTGTATATGTTGCCCTATATACTGGATGTAGTTTCATATATAGAGGTTGTGATGTCATAAGTACAGTAGTCTGAAGACTCAAGGTGTGGATGTGATGTTATATATAGTGCATATGATGTCACACATATTGTTGGTTTGATGGCATACAAAAGTGGGTGTGATGATAACAATACAGTGGGTGTGATGACACAGATTACTGGCTGTGATGTCACATGTATAGTGTATATGTTGCCCTGCATACTGGATGTGGTTTCATAAATAGAGGTTGTGCTGTCATAAGTACAGTAGTGTGATGACAAAAGCAGTGGATGTGATGTTATATATAGTGCATATGATGTCACACGTATAGTGGGTGTGATGTCATAGCAAAGTGGGTGTGATATCAGTGGAGAGGCTGTGATGACAAAGATAGAGTGGGTGCGATGTCTGATACAGTGGGTGGTGATGGCATGCCTGAAGTGGATGTGACATCATAAATACGGTGGTTTGGTGTGATAGAGTGGATGTGATGTCATCTATAGTGCAAATGATGTCATACATATGCCGAGTGTGGTGTCATCAACACACAGTGTTGTGATGTCATACATAAGTGGGTATGATGTCATAAATAGAGTGGATATGAGGTCACAGATATACTGGGTGTGATATCATACATATATTGGCTGTGATATTCGATAGAGCGGGTGTGATGACACAGATACAGTGCACGTGAGGTCAGATATAGTGGATATGATGTCATATATGGTGGACTTGAAGTCATAAATAAAGTGGTGTGATGTCATAAAGAGTGATGTGATGTCATATGTATTACATATGATTTCATATATTTAGTGGAGATGATGTCATACATACACTGGGTTTGATGAAATTGATACATTCGGTGTGATGACACAGATACAGTGGGTGTGATATCAGACATAGTGGCTGTGAAGTTACACAATGGTTGTGTTGTCATAACACTGTGTGTGATGCCATATAAAGTGGATATGTCATAAACATAGAGTGTGTGATGTCATAGATACAGTCATTGTGTGATGTCACATATATAGTGAATGTGATATCATACACAGTAGATGACATGTCATATATAGTGCGTGTGATGTCATGAATACAGTGCGTGTGATGTCATGAATACTAAGGATTATTGTAATAAAGTGTGCATATAATGTCATGTATTGTGCATATGATGGCATATATATGACACCTGTATGCTTACATAGTTTGTGTGATGTTTTCCACAGTGTTGATGTGATGACATATACAGTGATGTGATGGCAGATAGAATGGGTTTCACTCAGATATAGAGCTTGTGTTGTCATACACACAGTGTGTGTGACATCATATATATTGCATATGATGTCATAAACATAGTGGGTGCCATGACATACAAACAATGGTATGATGTCATCAAGAGTCGATGTGATGTCATATAAAGTGATATCATGAGTGCAGTGCATGTGATGTCATAAATAATGTGGTGTGATGTCATAAAATATGGATGTGATGCCTTATATAATGTTTATGATATTATACATATAGTGGGTTTGAGGTCATACATACAAAGGGTGTGATATCATCGAAAGTGTGGGTGTGATGACACAGATCCAGTGGCTATCATGTCGTATACAATGGATATGATGTCGTCTTACATAGCGCATGAGATCTCATAAATACAGTTGGTGTGATATCCTCAATACAGTGGATGTGATGACCCAGATACAGTGGATACGATGTCAAATAGAGTGGGTGTGATGTCTTAAAAATGGTGGTTTGATGTCATAATGTGAGGATGTGATTTCTTCTATAGTGCAATAGATGCCATACATATGGCGAGTGTGATGTCATACAAAGAGTGGGTGTGATGATGTCAGTACAAGTGGGTGTGATGAAACAGATTAGTGGTTGTGATGTCACATGTGTAGTGTATATGTTGCCCTCTATACTGGATGTAGTTTCATATATAGAGGTTGTGATGTCATAAGTACAGTAGTGTGATGAATAAGCAGTGGATGTGATGTTATATATAGTGCATATGATGTCACACATATAGTGGGTGTGATGTCATACAAAAGTGGGTGTGATATCAGTGGAGAGATTGTGATGACAAAGATACAGTGGGTGTGATGTCTGATACAGTGGGTGTGATGTCATGCCTGAAGTGGATGTGACATCATAAAATATGTGGTTTGCTGTGATAGAGCGGATGTGATGTCATCTATAGTGCAAATGATGTCATACATATGCCGAGTGTGGTGTCATCAACACCGAGGGTTGTGATGTCATACATAGTGGGTATCATGTCACAAATATAGTGGATAGGAGGTCACACGTATACTGGATGTGATATCATACATATATTGGCTGAGATATCATCGATAGAGTGGGTGTGATGACACAGATACATTGGACGTGAGGTCAGATATAGTGGACTTGAAGTCATAAATAAAGTGATGTGATGTCATAAAGAGTGTGTGAGATGTCAGACATAGTGGTTGTGTTGTCATGTGTGTGATGTCATATATAGTGCGTGTGATGTCATGAATGCAGTGGATGTAATGTGATGACGACAATGGTGTGAAGTCATCAAGAGTGGATGTGATGTCATATATAGTGCATATGATGTCATACATATAGTGGCTGTGATGTCATACATACACTGGGTTTGATAAAATTGATACATTGGGTGTGATGACACAGATACAGTGGGTGTGATGTCAGACATAGTGGCTGTGAAGTTACACAATGGTTGTGTTGTCATAAAACTGTGTGTGATGCCATATAAAGTAGATATATTGTAAACATAGAGTGGGTGATGTCATAGATACAGTCATTGTGCGATGTCACACATATAGTGAATGTGATATACATAGTAGTTGACATGTCATAAATAGTGCAGTGCATGTGATGTCATAAATACTAAGGATTGTTGTCATAAAGTGTGGATATGATGTCATGTATAGTGCATAGGATGGCATACATATGCCACCTGTGATGTCTTACATAGTTGGTGTGATGTCTTCGACAGAGTGGGTGTGATGACATATACAGTGGGTGTGATGGCAGAGAGAATGGGTTTCAAGTCAGATATAGAACTTGTGTTGTCATCTACACAGTGTGGGTGAGATCATATATAGTGGATATGATGTCATAAACATAGTGGTTGCCATGACATACAAACAATGGTATGATGTCATCAAGAGTGGATGTAATGTCATATACAGTGCCTATTGTGTCCTACATGCTGTGGGTGTGATTTCATACATACATAGGGTTTCATACATCAATCAAGTTGGTGTGATTACACAGATACAGTAGGTGTGATGTCGGATACAGTGGTTGTGTTGTCATTCATACACCATGTGAAATGTCATATACACTGAGTATGATGTCATAAACATAGTAGGTGTGTTGTTATAGATACAGTGGCTGTGATGTCACAAGTATAGTGTATGTGATGTCATATACAGTGCGTGTGATTTCATGAATAGAGTGGATGTGATGTCATGAATACCGTCTCGTGATGTCATAAAGAGTGGGTGTGATGTCACATAGAATTCATATGATGTCATACATATAGTGGGTTTGATGTCACACATATAGTAGGTGTGGTATAATCAATATACTCAGTAATGACCCAGGTACAGTGGATGCGATGTCAGATATACTGGGTTGATGACATGAGAACAGTGGGTGTGATGTCATAGAGTGGTGTGATATCATACAGAGTGGATGTGATGTCATATGTAGTTCATAAGATGTCATAGATATTGTGGCTGTGGTATCATACATACAATGGGGGTTATATGATCGATAATCTGTGTGTGATGACACAGGTACAGTGGATGTGCTGTCAGATATAAAGGGTGTGATGTGAGATAGAGTAGCTTTGATGTCATGAATAGAGTGTTGTGATGTCATAAATCATGGGTGTGATGTCGCATATAGTGCATATTGTGCCATACATATAGTAGGTGTGATGTAATACATACAGAGTGTGTTATATCATCGAACGAGTGGGTGTGATGACACAGATACAGATATGGAGGGTATGATGTCAGATATAGTGGTTGTATTGTCTTAACACAGTGTGTTTGATGTCAAATATAGTGGATATGAATTCACAGACATAGTGGGTGTGATGTTACAGATGGAGTGGCTGTGATGTCACAGGTATAGGGGATGAGATGTCATAAACCGTGGATGTGATGTCATATATAGGAGATCTGATGGCATGAATGCAGTGTTTGTGATGTCATAAATACTGAGCATTGATGTCATAAAGTGTGAATGTGATGTCATGTAGAATGTGTATGATGTCATATGTATGCCAAGTGTGATGACTTCCATACTTTGTGATGTCATCGATACAGAGTGTGTGATGACAGAGATATAGTGGCTGTGATGTCAAATATAGTGGGTGAGATGTCAGGTATAGATGTTGTGTTGTCATGAAAGCAGTATGAGTGATATCATATATATTGGATATGATGTCATAAATATACTGGGTGTGTGATGTCATTCATTTAGTTGTCTGATGTCATAAAGAGTTCATGTGATGTCATGCATACTGAATATGATGTCATACATATAGTGTGTGTGATGTCATCCAGAGAGTGGGTGTGGTATAATTGATACACTGGGTTTGATGACACAGATACAGTGGATGCAGTGTCAGATATAGTGGGTGAGATGGCAGATATAACGTTTGTGTTGTCTTGTGTGTGATGTCATATATAGTGTGTGTGATATCATGAATTCAGTGGATGTAATGTGATGACTACAATGGTGTGAAATCATAAAGAGTGGATGTGACGTTATGTATAGTGCATAAGATGTCATACATAAACTGGGTGTGATGTCATATATACAGTTGTTCAGAGATCATCAATAGAGTGGTTGTGATGACACAGATACAGTGGATGCAATGTCAGATATAGTGGGAGTGATATCATGAGTACAGTGCATTTGCTGTCATAAGTAATGTGGTGTGATCTCATAAAATGTGGATGTGATGCCTTATAGAGTGTATATGATGTTAAACATATAGTTGGTGTGATGTCATACATAAAGGGTGTGATATCATCAAAAGAGTGGGTGTGATGACACAGATACAGTGGATGTCATGTTTTATACAATGGATATGATGTCGTCATATATAGTCGATGAGATCTCATAAATACAGATGGTATGATATCATCAATACAGTGGATGTGATGACACAGATACCGTGGATATGATGTCAAATATACTGGGTGTGATGTCATAAAAACGGTGGTTTGATGTCATAAAGTGAGGATGTGATGTCTTGTATAGTGCAAAAGATGCCATATATATGGCGAGTGTGATGTCATACAATGAGTGGGTGTGATGTTGTCAATACAGTCGTTGTGATGACACAGATTAGTGGTTGTGATGTCACATGTGTAGTGTATATGTTGCCCTATATACTGGATGTAGTTTCATATATAGAGGTTGTGATGTCATAAGTACAGTAGTGTGATGACATAAGGAGTGGATGTGATGTTGTATATAGTGCATATGATGTCACACATATAGTGGGGGTGTGATGTCATTCAAAAGTGGGTGTGATATCAGTGGAGAGGTTGTGATGACAAAGATACAGTGGGTGCGATGTCTGATACAGTGGGTGTGATGTCATGCCTGAAGTGGATGTGACATATCAAAATACTGTGGTTTGGTGTGATAGAGTGGATGTGATGTCATCTGTAGTGCAAATGATGTCATACATATGCTGAGTGTGGTGTCATCAACACACAGTGTTGTGATGTCATACATAGTGGTATGATGTCATAAATATAGTGGATATGATGTCACACGTATACTGGATGTGATATCATACATATATTGGCTGTGATATCATCGATAGAGTGGGTGTGATGACACAGATACAGTGGACGTGAGGTCAGATATAGTGGATGTGATGTCATATAGAGTGGACGTGATGTCATAAATAAAGTGGTGTGATGTCATAAAAAGTGGATGTGATGTCATAGGCAGTGCATATGATGTCATACATATAGTGGCTGTGATGTCATACATATAGTGGAGGTGATGTCATACATACACTGGGTTTGATAAAATTGATACATTGGGTGTGATGACACAGATAGGCCTTTGACTAGATGGGCCTTTGTCGGCAAGTGATGTCTCTGCTTTTTAATATGTTATCAAGTTTGGTCATAGCTTTTCTTTTCTTCCAAGGAGCAAGTGTCTTTTAGTTTCATGGCTGCAGTCACTGTCTGCAGTGATTTTGGAGCCCAATAAACTAAAATCTGTTGCTGTTTCCATTTTTTCCCCCTCATTTATTTGCCAAAAGTGATGGGATTGGATGCCATGACCATAGTTCCACTCAGTGACATTAAGCCAATTCACAAGCTTGGGAAGCCACCCCCTGTATCTTCTTATGACATGTTCCCATAAGTCGTAAAGGACATCTTCTTTTCCCCATTAATTCTTCCATTAAGAAGTCACTCCTGATTCCCACCTCCTCCATCCCCACCCTCATCTCCGGTCAAGGACTAATCGGCTTTCAGTCTTGATGGACTGGCTTTTTTGGGACATCTCCTTTCAATGGAATCACACCATATCTGTCCTTTTGTGTGTGGCTCATTTCAATTCAATGGTGATTTCCCAACTGATTCATGTTGTAACATTCCTTTCCTTGTCTGCATATTCTTCCATTTCATGGAGAGTTCACCTTAACAATTATCCCTTCTTCTGTCCCCTGAAAATTGGGTTGTTTCCCCCTTTGGCTGTTTTGAATAATGCTACTCTGAATATATAGTCCCTGGGTTTTCCTAATGCCTGCTTTAAAAGTTGTTTTTTTTTCTTTTTTGGGGGGGAGGGTGTTTTATTTCTAAGAGTGGAATCACTACATCTGGCAGTAATCCTATGTTGAAGCTTTGGAGGAAGCTCCAGACCGTTTTCAACATCCACTGTTTGATTTTAAATTCCCCCAGTGTAGCATCACCAACTCAGTGGACCTGAATTTGAGCAAACTCGGGAGCTAGTGGAGGACAGAGGAGCCTGGCATGCTACAGTCCATGGGGTTACAGAGTTGGACATGACTTAAAAGACTGAACAGCAGAAACAATGGTGCGTAAGGCGTCCAGTTTCTCTAGATTCTCAACAACACTTGTTATTTTCCTGTGTCTAAATTTTAGACATCCTTCTTGTTGTTCAGTCACTAAGTCATGCTCGACTATGTGCGACCCTATGGACTGCAGCAACCCAGGCTTCCCTGTCCTCCACTATCTCCTGCAGTTTGCTCAAACTCCTGTCCATTGAGTCAGTGATGCCATTCATTTATCTCATCCTCTGTCACGCCCTTCTCCTCTTGCCCTCAATCTTGCCCAGCATCAGGATCTTTTCCAATGAGTCAGTTCTTTGTATTAGGTGGCCAAAGTATTGGAGTTTCAACTTCAGCATCAGTCCTTCCAATGAATATTCAGGGTTGATTTCCTTTAGGACTGACTGGTTTGATTTCCTTGCAGTTCAAGGGACTCTCGAGTCTTCTCTAGTGCCATAGTTTGAAAGCATCAATTCTTTGGCCCTTAGCCTTCATTATGGTCCAAATCTCACATCTGTATGTGACTACTGGGTTAACCATAGCTTTGACAATATGAACCTTGGTCAGCAAAGTGATACTCTACCTTTTATATATGCTGTCTAGGTTTGTTTAGTTTTCCTTCCAGTGAGCAAGCGACTCTTAATCATGACTGCAGTAACTGTCCATGGTGACTTTGGAGCCCAAGAAAATAAAATCTATCACTGTTTCCAACTTTTCCCCATCTATTTGCCATGAAGTGATAGGACCGGATGCCATGATCGTTTTTTTTTTTTTTTTAATGTTGAGTTTCAAGCCAGCTCTTTCACTCTCTTCTTTCACCCTCATCAAGAGTCTCTTAGTTCCTCTTGCTTTTTGTCATTAAGGTAATATCATCTGCATACCTGAGGTTGTTGATATTTCTTCCTGCAATCTTGATTCCAGCTTGTGTGTCATCCAGCTCAGCATTTCGCATGATGTACTCTGCATATAATTTAAATAAGCAGCGGGACAATATGCAGCTTTGTGATACTTGTTACCCATTTTTGAAGCAATCTGTTGTTCCATGTCTGGTTCTAACTTTTGCTTCTTGTACTGCATACAAGGTTTCTCAGGAGACAGGTAAGGTGGTCTGGTATTCCTATCTCTTAAAGAATTTTCCACAGTTTGTTATGATCCACATAGTCAAAAGCTTTAGTGTAGTCATTGAAGCAGATTTTTTTTTTAATTCCCTTGCTTTTTCTGTGATCCAATGGATGTTGGCAATTTTTCCTCTGGTTTCTCTGCCTTGTCTAAATCTAACTTGCACATCTGGAAGTTTTGGGGTGACGGATGGTTGAACCTAGCTCGAAGGATTTTGGTGTTGCTTTACTAGCATGTGAAATGTGTGCAACTGTATGATAGTTGGAACATTGTTTGACATTGCCTTTCTTTGATATTGGAATAAAAACTGACCTTTTCCAGTCCTGTGGCCACTGCTGAGTCTTCAATAGGATTTTATCTTTACCTATGTGGTTAACTTTTCTCTTATTCTTTATTTCTGCATATGATTTTGAGTACTGTCTAGTGTCTTTTAATTTTAACTTGAAGTTCATTTTAACCCTTTAGTCTCTCTGGTATGGTAGTTTTAATAGTTATGAAGTTTGTCAGGTTTTTTTGGTGTGTGTGTCTTGGGTTTTTGTTTATTTGTTTTGCTTTGTTTGAATGTGGATGTGTCTTGATTTCCCTGGTCATGTTTAATAGAAACCCTGGCTGACAGGTTTTCTTTTTACCTTCATCATTCAAGGTATATCAGTCATTCATTCACTGCTTTCTGGCCTCCATGGTTTGTGAAGAGAAGTTGGCTATTAATCATATTGATGATCCATTGTACTTTATGAGTTTATTGTTTTGCAAATCCAGTAGTCACTTGAGTGACACTACAGTGAGTCAGGTTCAAGACAATGCACTAGTCTGTAGTGAATTCTGCTAAAATTAACTGAAAAGCCATGGAGGGATAGTTTAGTAATATCCCATGCTGGAAAATATTTATTTTTTACTCGGAAAAAAATGGGATCTAAAGGGGATTTACCATATGGTAGGAATTTAGGGGGGCATGTGGGCATCATTTGAGAGGTGAAGAATTTACAGTTGAAAAGGTTTTTGAGAAATGACCATTTGGGTGTAATGGAGATTTCTGTGGTTAGAACCTAACGGAGTCTGCATGTAATTTGAGTCCTGGATCCTGGACATCACTTGGTATTCTTCTGCTTTCTCTTTGGGAATGTCTGGAAGCAATGCTGGCATAGGCTAACAGTGATGAGGAAAGGAAAGGAAACAACACTGGCAAGGCATCTAGCACTCTGCCTGCCATATAGTCCCACCCAGTAAGTGTCAGTGATCATGACAGTGTCAATGCAAGTTTGTGTGAAGGATTTTTATCCAGGCCAGGGTGGGATTTCTGGCCCAGTCATTAGGGTCAGATGAATGCATTGCCCTTAGCTGACAAGGGACACAGTTTCTAAGTTAACATTGATGTTTGCTTACTCATTTTCTTTGAAAGTGTGTACTTTAAAATTATTTTAAAACATGCCATAAAGTATACAAATCATGACTGTCAGGTCAAAAATTCGAAAGTAATGTTTAAACAGTACTCAGCCAAAAGCATTTAAGAAAGAAATAGCACCAATACCACACACCTCCTCAGAGAGCAGAGAAAGCAGAGGAACAGGGTCTAACTCATCCCAGGTGATCAAGACAGTGATGCCACTGAAGCTTGGCTCAGTTATCACAAGAAGAAAACCACATGTCAATCTCCTCCATGAAAATCCCAAACACAACACTAGCACCCCGAGTCAAGGGATCTCCTGAAAAACCTAACCCTTGACGATGAAGCTGGACCCTCTCCAGAAAGGTAAGGTTGGCCCAACAGTGGGAAATCGGTGCTCTTCACCATTTCAGCAGGACCAGAAATAGAAACAGCATGATCATCTCAATAGATCTCTGCTTCTTCAGCAAAGATTTTAATGACATTTTTCAAACATAAAAAAATCCAGGAGAACAGCACAGTGAATTCCCATTGAACAATGGGTTAGGTACAGTTGTATCATTTCATTCTCCTTTGTTGATATATTTTAAAGTAAATCCCAGACTCTTCCCTCCTCGTTTCTGTTTCTTCTCTTTCTTCACACACTCCCCCCACCCCAAGTTGCCAAATACCTGGTGCGAATCAGTTAAAACATTGTTCTCCATTTGTTGTTTATTCAAGAGTTTTGCACATGTACTTAGTGTGTGCTGTCCCCTAAGCTAGGCTGGGGACACAGTAGTTTGTACAACTCACAGGCTGTCATTCCACATTGGGTTAGGAGCACCTGCTCTATTCTCCCGTATGTCCCTGTGCTTCTAGCTGTAATAAGACAGTTTGCACAACGTTTTCTTTATGTGGGGATGGGTCCTGGCTCACATCCCCCAGAGAGGAAGAAGAAGCTTCCTCTCTGGCTCCAATCTAGAACATTCCGGTGGGGTGAGGTACCACGACAGGCTCAGGCTGGGACTATGCCCAACTCTGCCTCTGGTGGGGACTGCAGATGGAGATTTTTCAGCAGAAGTGGGTCAGGGTACTGGGTTGACAAAATACTCCACTCTAGATTTACAGAAAACACATTAAGTGCCCATGGGAGACCAAAGCCCTGAAGTAATTAATTACTGAAGTTGGCATGCTGCCACACTTGAAAGCAACTGCAGAACGTCATCAGAATGAATATATTTGACATGAATATGATGAACCTGTGGCTCTGTTTTTACATGAAACTTTTGTAATTGGACGGATTTCATTATTCAGAGGCTCCAAAGAAAGGTCTGCCAAGCACTTAGTCCGGTAGCGACTCTATAGTAAAGTTGCTCCAAGACCAGCAGTGATCATGGTTCACCAGTGACCCTCAGGTTATATTCATGATCTTAGAGCTGCTCATCCTCCACTGCGGGCCCCAGCTCTAGCCACACCCTTTGTCAGCCACATCACATTTCCCACAGGTGCCATGCACTTCTCTTCCCCGATACTCTTGCAGATGACGCTCTTATTGCTTGGACCATCTTTCCCCGTCCTCACTCACCTGTGAAACTTCTACTGATGTGTCAGGATCCATCACCAACATTTCACGCACTGAGAAATTCTCTAAGAGCTGACCTCTGGTCTTGAGTTCTTTGAGGGTGTGGATGAGGAAAGAAAGCATGTAATATTTAGGTTGTCCAATGGCCTCAATAAGATTCTGCATCCCAGGCTGCCAAAAAAAAAAAAAGCAAGTGTTTTGTCATGGATACAGGGAATTAGAGGGAGAAAATGGACAAGACTCTCTATGGACAAGTATCAACAATATGCCCTCCTAAGGACTAACCCTGCAACAAATTGTGAAATGGTGGTGCATCTGTTCCACATTCCCTATAGATTGTCTGTTGGAGCACAATCTCCAGATTTTTTCAGGTTATTATATGTTTTTTTTTTTCAATAGTAAAAGGCCAGGATGAAGGGGAGCAATCTTAAGAGAGCTTTAGCATGAATAAAGATGTGAAATGATACTCTTTAAGAAAGGTCACTGCAGAAAAATGTGACTCAATTACGTGATGACAGAATGAGCAGTTTAGTGGTGCAGGAAGGGATCTGAGAATCAACCATCCCTCACTCAACACACTGGTGTTCTCACACGGGTTAATGAAACACTGAAGGCCACGAGAAAGAGAGTTATTCAAAGTGAACAATTAGTTAACGGCATCTTGTTACTTGAACTAACTCAGTTCTCGATTAGGCAGTGTGAAAGTGTGATCAGAATCAATAAAATCTTGAAGCCTTTGTTTGCCAATCTTTGATGAAAGAAGGAAAATGCATGAGCAAGCAGATAACTGAGGGAGGTAGAAAAGTTAAATTGATGTAGGGAGACTCAATATCTCTATCTGTAACAGTCTATATAACTGTATCTTTCTATTTACATCTGCACCTCTGTGTAGGCACCTGTCTATCTGTCTCTACATGCAGAGAGAAGGATGAAAGCAAGTAATACCACCAATTTGAAATGGCATATTATGCCTGAGTAGTGGACTTAGGGGTGAATTCCATTTCCTTCATAAAGCATATTTGTTATCAATTTTATTACACTCAAGATTTATTATTTCTACAATTGGACCAAAGAGTTCACATTAGAAGTTAGGTTAAATTAGAGTACCCCATCATAGATTATCAGGGGAATGTAGAATGCTTCTCCTTAGCTAACTTCTGGAAGGCTACCTTTGAACATTTGTTAAGTGTTGTTGGTACACTGTAAGAAGTAAGAACGTTGGTGTGATGGTCTATAGATAAAAAGATTCACCCAACACCTGAATTCTCATGTTGTTGGGTGAGAAGTGAAAGGCGTCAATGTAATTCACCCCTAAACCTTTGGCACAGAAGGTTCTAATTTGGAGCTAGGAAAGTCAGAAGAGGATATAACTTAATCTTGGTTGTTGGTCGGGCAGATACTCCATTCTTATCTTTTGTTCTTTGTTTTCTTTGTGTGTGTGTGTGTTTTATTTTTTTTCTTTTCCCCTCGTTTTTGATCCTTTCTTAGCATCCCTGGACTCTAATTGGGAAACTAAGACACTAGTGTCAGGAAGCCAGCAGGTGGAGATGTTGAGCTGCCTTTGTGAATGTCAGCCAGACCCTCCTTCACAAATACAGTGGTTCCAACTTTAGTGGGGTTGAGAGCAACCTGGAGAATGCATTTAAAATGTAGCTTCCCAGTGCCCACCTGCGGAGTTGTTTCTGTGGGCCTTGCATAAGGCCAAGGAGACTGGATTATTTATTTATTTGACTGTGCCGGGCCTCTGTTACAGCAATATTCCTTGAGGCATGTGAGATCCTTAGCTGGGGCATGTGAGTTCTCAGTTGTGACATATGAGAACTAGTTCCCTGATTAGGGATTGAACCTGGGCCTACTGCATTAGGAGCACAGAGTCTTAGCCACCAGACCACCAGGGAAGTCCCTGGGCGTCTGGATTTTAACATACCCACTAACCTGTAATCCTGAGGCAGGCTGGTGCATGCTCCACACCTTGAGAAACTCTGATGTAAATGGCAATTGTACCCTGGCGGGAATATATGGAAATGTAAGAGAAAGGGTATAAGTCGAGAAGGGAGCAGAGTGAAGGCGAGTTCTGGAGAGGCCCACCATGTAACTTCCCACTAGTGTCAGGGGAGGCAGAGGTAGCAAAGTTACTGAGAAGTGGCCAGATGGACAAGAGGATAACCAGAGAATATGTACTTATGGAAGCCAAAGGAACACAGGAAGAGGGCAAAGAAAAGCAAAAGGCAGTTTGTGGTGATGAATGCTGCTGCAAATCAAAAGAGATGAGGACCAAATCCACTCGATTTAGCCACACAGAGGTCACTGGCAGCTTTCAGGTGAATGCCATTTGAAGAGTTGTGGGAGTTCATGTTGTGCTGGCTTACAGTAGGTCACAGAGCACATGGGAGGGGAGGAAATTGAGGCAACAAGCATACACAAGTCTTGATAGACCTTTGACTGCTAAGAGAAGGAGAGTGGGGGTGGGGTGGTTTGATTGAAAATAGAGCCAAGAGGTTCTCCTTTGAGTTGAAGGAGATTTGAATACGTGCAAAGGTTAGTGGGAGTGGTGGGAAAAAGAAAGAGAGGCTCGAGATAGAGGATGGAGAGACACCGTGGATAAAAGAGTGGATACTGCAAGGTTCCTGGAAGACAGGAGGCCATGTGCCCTAGAACAGAGGGGTGAGGCCCTCTCTCCTCAGACAGGGGGACAGTTTGGGACAGGTGCAGGTGGCCTGTAGGTTTGAGGGCAATAGGTGCTGGGGTTTCCATCTGAACCATTTTTTCTCAGAAAAATAGGGAGAGAGTGAGTTGCTGAGCATGGCAGGGGAGTTGTGAGGGTAAGGAGCAGGATTAAAGGTGGAGCAGAGTGGAAAACGTCGAAAATGGCAAGTTGAGAAAGTGGGTTGACCAGATGCAAATGGGATAAGTGGGGAGGAATTTGTGGGCCTGGTTGAGGCTGTCAGTCATCAATCCAAGGTGCTAATTCTTGGCCATCTTAGGTAATTTTCTCCACCATGGCAGGGGCCAGCAAAAGTAAAGAGAGTCAGGTTTTCAGAAAAATAGGATTTCACCCGACAAAGGCAGGGGCATCCCAGGAGGTTATAGGGAAGGAACTGACTGAGATGCTGGACCTTCACTCATGAGACGCTAGGAGGATTTGTGGACATAGGAAAGAAAAAGGGCCAGTGGAGTGGGTGTTCTGATGAGGCTGGTAAATGGATGCGGTGGTGGAACTGGAAGGATAGGAGGCAGTGGTTCAAGTGCATGATATAAGAAGGGCAGATTTTTAAGACAGAGCAACTTTGGGTGAGGCCCTCGAAGTTGATGTAGTTTAAACAGAGTGCAGGAGCAGGTCATTTTAGATGAGGACACTTAAGGAACCAAGATGCCAGAGAATACACACCGAAATTGGGGTGAGAACAAGTTCCAAAGTGCTGAGTGAGTGAACACACACACACACACACACACACACACACACACACAGGTGACTTACAGACAGACAGATGGGAAGGCTGCTTCAGAGGTCTTCTTTGAAGATTAACTTTGCAAATTACAATTTTGGAACTTTTAAATCCAATTGTTATATTGGACACTTGTTAAAATATCAGTTAGCTGTGTATCATCTTGTCTCTTGTTAGGACCTTTCAACATCATCCAGATGTTAGTTCTCCCTGAGATAACTTACAGATTTAATGCAATCCCATACAAATGCCAGCAAGTTCTTCCCTCTCCTCCCAGAGATATCAAAATGATAGAATAGAAAAAAAGCAAGAAAACTACAAAAACAACCAAAGGGAAGAGCTTTACGTGAGAACAAGCTAACCACATATTACAGGATAGCCCAAAGTCTCTATAATTAAAACAGTGTGGCCTTGGACCACAAATAGACAGAATAACCAATGGAATGTAATGGGAAGCACAGACTAGACCAAATAACACACAGAAATCTATGGTATGATAAAGGTGGAATTTGAATCAGTGTGTGCAAAGATGTACATTTTTCTAAATGATATGATTGTGAGGAAAGTATACACTATTAGTGAATATGTCAAATCTGAATGTCCACATGAAGGGAAATAAAGCAATTGGAGCTCTATATGATGTCAGCAAAAAACACCAGTTTCCCCAGGAACACCTATTCAAAAATGAAAAATAAACCTTCAAAGCATAAAAAAAAATTAAGGAGAAAGATGTTACAACCCCAGAGTAAAGATAAAGCTCTTTTAACAGGCACAGGAAAGCACACATATAAAGACTAATATCCCAACATACCTGTGACTTCTATGAATTTATAACAGAAACCTTCTACCAAAGGGAAAATTGAAAAATCTCCCCCAGTGACACTTGTCACGGAGAAAAAATTGAAATGGTCATTCAGCATAAAAATAGAGTTCAACCATATGAGTGACTGGAGACATGCAAAAGAATAATTCTCCCCGATGTAATTTTACACCCACTAGAGTGCCAACAGGCAAGAATCCCTATTCCACCACGTATTTGGTGAGGATACGGAACAATGGGACTCAACCCGCTGGTGGAGGAAGAAGTTGGACACAGTTTCCCTGCACTCAGTGAGCCTATGACCTAGCCATCCCACTCCTTTAAACACTGAAATGCGTATTGCACTTGGGCTAGACATCAGAACACTGCTTGCATCGGTGCTCTGAAGGGCTCTCAAGTGGAAAGCATGCAGATGTCCAGGGACAAGAAGAAAAATGGAGGGACAAAGGGAGGCGTGGCTCCACAAGGGTACATGACAGAGCCGGGAAAGAGAAAGCCCGGTGGAGACAGGTCACACTGTAGATACTGGTTGATACTGCCACAATGTCGAGTGATGCAAAGAGGAAGTGGCGGAAGACCACAGAGAACCTGATACAATTGATGGTGATTTGCAGACAACAAGTGTAAGCAAGACTATTTAAAGATGAGATAACAGTGTCTTAAAAAAAAAAAAAAAAGGGAAAATCCAAACGGAAAATGGAGGGTGATGGTTTGTATAAGACACCCTGCAGTACGGTTCTTCGTCTGCAAGCGGAAGGGAGTGAATGGAACGGAAACCAGGAGGAGAGTGACTAGGAGTTGGTAAATGCTCCTTCATCAGGCGGGCGGAGGCTGGAGCACCTGTTCCTCACTCCCCTGGCCTTCTGTGATTTCCCAGGAAAACGGCCCGCAAGGGCAGTGTCCTCGGCAGGCAGAACCTGGAGAGCCGAAGCGTGGGTCCCCAGCCTGAGCACGCCCAGCCCCGCCCCGCCCCGCCCCGCCCCGCCCCGCCCCGCCCCGCCCCGAGAGCTGTTCTGTAAGGGGCGGGGTGAGGCCCAGGCCCCGCCTCCCGCATGCGCACTGTGCCGGCCAATTGGCGCTGCTCCCTCTCAGGAGAGGCCGGTTTTGCTTCCCGGCTGTCCCGAGGTCCTGAGAGGAGCATCGCGTATGCGGTGTGAGGTTCGCAGTTTGGAGATTGTGGTGAGGAGCTCACCCTGTGTGGATGAAGGATGGAGGGAGGGAGGGACAGGCGGAGGGATCCAAGAGGGGGACAGAGGGACCCTCAGGGAGGCCGGCGGCACCACGTGACCGTGAGCAGGGCTGGGGGAGGGGCGGCGCCATCTTCTCAGACTTGAAGGAACCAGAGTGTGGGGCTGTGGCAGCCAGGCTGGCCTCTGAGGGGATGTCCCCAAGGATTCCCCTCGGCCTCCAGCCGGGCAGAAGGAGGACCCCGAGGGCTGGGCCAGCAGGCGGGGTTTGGGGAGAGCTGTCAGTCCCCACAACCCATTAAGAGTCTCAGAAGGTGGGCAAGCATCATCCACCCAGGTCTGCCCTTCCTACCGGGCAGGAAGGATGGGCCAGTGCCCTGAGGTTATCGTGGGGTCCAGATGGCGTGTCGGGAAGGCCCCCAACCCGACTGTGCCTGGACAGGTGCTGAACGGTTTATTCCCCACCCCTATGGAGGGACACTCAGGTTTGTCCTGCCTGTGATCGGGCCTCCCTGCCCAACACCTGATCCTTGGGGACGCAAGGCACAGGGGTCAGCCTCTGTCCCCACGTGGGATCCTGACACTCTGTCCCCAGAGGGTCTTGACACTCAGATGTCGGTGGGCAGCACGGGGCTGTGAGGGGCGGTGCAGGAGCCAGTCCTCCCATCACAGTGCTGGGGGGAGGGGGTCATGATCACTGCGTGCTTCATCAGCTCCTGGTCCAACAAGAGACAGGAGAATACACACACTCTGATCTGCCATGGAGGACCCATGCCGGCCATCGCCCGTTGACCTTGTGCCAATCTGTGTCTTTACATTTGTGCTCCCAGGGTGCAGGTGTGCTGTCTGTACCTCGGAAGACGCGAGTAGATGGAGAGGCCTTGGAGGAAGCGTCTCAGGAGGGCTAAGGATGCCTCGAAGGAGACTCAGGATGCCCCGATGGAGGCTCAGGATATGGCAGCCTGTGACTCTGGGAGTCAAGAGAGAAGAGAGCTGAGTGAGCCAGAGAGTGTTTGCCAAGGTATGGTCTGTTGGAAACCTTTGCAGATCACAGTGCATGGGTGAGGGTGGGGGTGCGGGGTCGGGCAGTAACCCTGTCCCTTGGGTCACTGCTTCCCAGTCCTCCACATGGTAAGCAGGGAAAGCCATGTGTGTGCCAAGCTGTGTCATGTATCGGAGACTGCCCAGTTCAGCCTCATATCCCAAACTGGGACTGCCCTGTAAGCTTCCTAGCAGCTCTCCTTCATAACAGCTTGCACATCCTTCTTTCCAAACCATTTCCCAGGGTGCTACAGTTTTTTTCACCTGCTGGTCAACCCTGAAAGGCTTATAACACTGTCTCCAAAAAGTGGTCCTGGTCCCTGACCTAACTTCATCTGACCTGCACATACATGATTCCTCTTGAGATGTCTGCTTTAAGAAGCTTTTGTTGGGGCAAAGCCTGGACCCTCTACAGTGAGGCTGTTTCTTCAGGAAACCTGACCAAAATGCCACACATCAGTTTTAAAATGTTTTCCATTTTTATTTCTGTGCAGAAAACAGCTCAGTGACTGAAACCCTCGGGGGGAAACAGCCCTCTGCAGAAACATTTCAGGAAGATTTGCGGTAATGTTTTGTAGCAATTTTTACCTGCTAGGTAAAGTCAGCTTGGCTCATGTAACAAGTATTGTCTGTGAAATCCTTGAGTGGGGGATTTCTTTCATAACAAGTATGGTCTTTTAGGTTGTCTTTATTGAATAATATTTGATGTAACTTCTTCACAGGAATGAAATACAGAAAATGCTGGAAGAATTTAGAGGTATGTTTGAGTGATATTTATAATTAATGAAAATTGTTTTAAACCATGTAGCTTTTATAAATTTAGATGTTAAATTGGTGGATTATAAGACTTCTTCTCAGATGCAGGATTTTATGCAAGTATTCAGTGTGTTTTGACTTTTAGGTTTTGTAGGTTTTTGCAAAGTGAAAATGGTACTAACATTGTTGATGAACCAAGAATGATGCTTTAATTTGTGCATGTGTACCCTGAATGGACCGTGTAAGGAAATGGATGAGATAGTTTGTACCACCTTTGGCGTGCACAACTAAAGTGACGTATCAGTGTTTCAGGTCAATTTTAAATAGTCTTAATTTAATTACTTCTCATGACTTTCTGATGTTCTTTTCTTTGGTTAGCAGCAGAAATGGAATCCTTTTTCGTTATTTAAACATTTATAATCTGTGTCAGAGAAAACTAGAGACAACTCTCCTAGCTAGTGAGAGATGTATAATCAGGTCCCCAAACTTGGAAGAATTTTACTGTTCTGTCAGATACTAGTTACCATATCTGTGTTAGAGGACAGTACACTTAGGAAAGCATCTGGGATAATTTGTGACCCTTTGATAGAGATCACCCTCACAGGCAAATATGCTCTGAATACTTTGGTCTGCTTCGTTGGGACAAAGTGCTTCTTTTGTGAGCTGCCTGGTGAACCGTTTATTATGTATAGATTCTGGATGTATAAATTATTTTTATATATATATATATATATATTTTATTATATTGCAGACCCTTCATGATTACTGAAAGATAACTATTTATTGTTGGCCCATAAAATCAAACCATGTGATTTGCAAAGCTTATCTTAAAGGAATAAATCTTTGTGAAATGCAGCACTTACGGATAAAAACATTATGTACAAAGCTCCGGGAAAAATATTTTTTAAATGTTCCTGAACTGCTTACTTGAAAACTGGGTTTTTATACCCCTGGTCTTTGTCTCCTTTAGTGAAATACAGTCAAAAGCATCACTCACGCACCCAACCTGGGCTGGTGATCTGTTTCACCCTAGATAATATACATATTTCGATGCTGTTCTCTTGAAACATCCCACCCTCGCCTTCTCCCAGAGTCCACAAGTCTGTTCTATACATCTGAGTCTCTTTTTCTGTTTTGCATATAGGGTTATCGTTACCATCTTTCTAAATTCCATATATATGTGTTAGTATACTGTAATGGTCTTTATCTTTCTGGCTTACTTTGCTCTGTATGGGAAGACCCAGAGGGATCGGGTGGAGAGGGAGGTGGGAGGGGGGACCGGGATGGGGAATACATGTAAATCCATGGCTAATTCATTTCAATGTATGACAAAATCCACTGCAATGATGTAAAGTAATTAGCCTCCAACTAATAAAAATAAATGGAAAAAAAAAAGAAAAAAAAAGCATCACTCACTAGATTGCTTGAAAAATCAGTTTTATAATGATTTTTATCCTTTTGAAGGATACTTTCACGAAGGATTCTTTTCTGCGATTTTTGCAACACATCCTGATGGTAATCCATCTAAACATGTCCCTTGAACTACAGGATATTTTACACAGTTAGAAAGAGTTGCCTTTTCACTGTTTTCTGATGAGGAATGAATGGAAAGTTTTCTCTTGAGATTCTTTATACACGTTTTGAAACTTGGAAAATGCTTTGATTGTTATCACTTTTCCAGTATCTCTAAATCTAAAGGTGGTCTGTGGTTAGAAAAATTAGAGTCGTGATACTAGTACTGGAAAGGTTTTCCAGAGAAAAGTGAGCAAATCTTGCGTTTTGAAATGGTGTCTGTATATTATAAATCTTAAGTGTCTTTGCATATTGCTGAGGCAGCATTTGCCCATATTGATTTGAATGTATCAGAACAAGATAATTTTCCACATTTGACTTTAATGAGTAAATATTTTTTTATATAGTTGACATGAAACAGGCTCTTCTTGCAAAGAGAAAAAAGTTTGAGATGAACACAAGAGCTACTATCAAAATCACTAATGAAAAACTTGATAGTGTTTGGAAAACACACCAAGAACAAAGGTAAAAGTGGTTTAAGTTTTTGTGCCACAATGACATTTTGTATAATTTCTTAGTATCTGATGGTACATATAACCTAAGACAAACACTATTACATTTTCCAGTGCAAAACATATTTTGCTTGATTTTTTTTTTTCCTAACCAGGTAAAGCCATTAGTTTTGTAATCCTACTCCTTAAGAGAATTGAGATATATTTCCTAGAAGACAATAAAGATGACCTTTTTCCTTCCCCTTTCAAAGAACAATTGAGTTTTCATTCTATGTAATTAAATTATATTCATTCTAGACCTATCCTAGCTGAACATAAGGCTGATGTCTTAAACCATTATTCTTGTGACAGTTAACTATATTCAGTTATGCAGAAAAGGTTAATCTTATATTGTGAAAAATTTGTACCATTTAACTGAGTTGTGTTTACTGTTCTTTTTTTCAAAATTCATGGTTGTGCCAAAGAGGGGAAATAGTTAAGTGAAATATTCCTGTTTGGTAATCTTCTCTGATAAATAGATAGTATAAGCTGACTGAATCTACTTATCATATTAGGACATATAGGATATTCAGTAAGAAGAAATGAAAAGTAAACTGCTTTTATTAATAGATAAAATGAATGTTTCTGGGAAATTCATAGTACAATAAATTGTCACTAGATTTCAAGAAGTGGAGAGCATGTGCGATAGTGTTTGTATTTATTCAGTCAGGAGCAGTACTTTTGGAACTGAAGAGTAAGTTATCCACTTAACCTCTCTGTTTCCTGTGAGAATATTTCAGCTGCTATTGTGCTATTACTGCTTTCTTCTTTTATAGTGTAAATTGTGTCAAATCAATTTTGTTTTAAATACAGTTGATATTTGTTTGTATCTTTGTGGAGTTTGACATTACTCTTTCTTATGTTTTACAGGCAGAATCTTTATCTCGAATATGCTCAGCAGTTTCAGACTTTGTTTCGGGAGTGGGATTTAGACATGAAGAAAGCCCAGGAACAAGAAGAAAAACTAGCTGTTAGTATCAGCCTTAGCTTTAAAATCAGCTTATTGTATCAAAGTCTCAATTAGCAATCGCTCAGGCAATGATGCAGGAGAGAAGGTAGAGCCCCTGAATTCAGATGGGTGAAGGTGGGTGGGGGATGTAGTGAAGGGAGAATGAGTGTTCTCTTGGGAGTGCCTCTGTTTATTTAGTGAAGTAGTAAAGTCACCGTTTAGGAGTAAGGATGGTGGATAAGTTGTTGCCTTTGGGGGACAGAGAAGAAGCCTTGGAATGTTTCCTGAGAGGACCAGGGAGATCCCATTGCCAAGCAGCAATTATGGGTGCAACTTAAGTTGCTGTCCTAGTGATCATGAATTTAAAGTGAGGCCACTCCACATGGCTGATGCAGAGCAGCTGGAGAGGCGGATTTCCCAGGATGGGGTTTAGTCATGAAGACTGACAAAGAAGGGGCCAAGGTACATGCACAAGGGCATAGGTGTAATGATCAATGGTGGGATTTAAGCTGAGAAGGACGAAAGAGGAAGTCAAGAGAGTGGGGGTTGGGGACAATGAACAGTCCTAGCATCAGCGGATGTTAATCCTGATGTAGTGTTGACCTGTATGTAGCAAGAAAGGGAATGAAGTGCAAAACAGGGAGGTAGTGGTTGAATGCTAGGGGAAATGAAAAAGTATATGTAGTACAGTGGTCTAGGGCCTGGACTCTGGAACGGTAAATGTTTGGGGTCCAATCCTGGTTGACCAGTGCTAGCTGTGAAACCAAGGACAGATTGTTTATCTGTGTGTCTCAGTTTCCTCATCTATGAAAGGGAACACAGTGAGAGTGCGTACTCATAGAGACTTTTTGAGGAATAAAAAAATGAGATCATATAGAAGAAGTTTATTAAAGTCATTGGAGCCATACCTGGCCCGTAGTTGCTGTATAAGTCTTTGCTCTAATTAATATCATGTAGCCGGGGCAGTTCTTGGGAATGACTGAATCCCGTGACTATGGGGTATGACTATATAAGTGAGTGGCTAATGTAAAGAAGAGGGTAAGTTTATTGTTGGAGTTTAGGTCAAAGAACAGAAAGGCCAGCTATTGGAAGGATCATCTATGTGCATATTGAAGGGGCCAAGAATTAATATATATTTTGAGTATTGTTAAGAAAGAATAGTTCCTCAGCAATTACTGTTAGGAAGGATTACTTTGTAGATTTTGCCTACCCGTGGTAAACACATTATTGGAAGGGTCATTTGTGGATTTTGACATCAAGAATGACATGTTTTGAAGATTGTTAAGAAAGAATATCTCCTACTCAGTGACTGATAGGGTAGGATTATTACATGGTTTCTGTCTTGTAGTCGTGAACACAGTTACTTCAACTTGGTCATCAAAGTTGTCAAAACAGGAAATGTTAACAAGCATTGAGTTAGAGTTCCTTTAAAGCTTAATGTATAAACCTGCTTTCCAAATATTAAACGTTGCCAACATTTTACTTTTTTCTTTTATATTTGTAGCGTATGTTTCGAGAGCAACGAAATGTTCTTCAACAAGCTAGACTTCTTCAGAACCAGAGGCTGAAAAAAATTAAAAATTCATACGAGCAATTCCTGAAGGTCTGTTGTATTTGGTAACACAGTACAGTCTCATAAAAACAATATGCATATAAAAGTAGAAGATAGTCTGTGTCCATCCAAACTTATGGGGGGGAAAAAAAACACTGTAGGTTGTGCCTGCCTTTAACTTGTTAAACATTCTCCATTTTGAATTCATTGGTCTGAATACAGCCTAATTGGTAAATGTGTTTTTAGTTTTAGAATTCCTTTATACGTTTGTGAAAGTGAAAGTGTTAGTCACTCAGTCATGTCTGACTCTTTGCAATCCTGTGGACTGTAGCCTCTGTCCAAGGAATTCTCCAGGCAAGAATACTGGAGTGGGTTGCCATTCCCTTCTCCAGGGGATCTTCCTGACCCAGGGATCGAACCCAGGTCTCCCACATTGCAGGCAGATTCTTTACCATCTGAGCTGCCGGAGCCTGCCGGCAAACGAACCGGTCACGGGCGCAATCGCCGAAATACCTAAGAAATAAAGACTCGGAAAGATGGGGTTGAGAGGGACGGAGTCAGCTCTCGACTGAAACCGACAACTTTATTGAGGAGTAACATGCTTATATATGCTAACAGGACTCACTAAATTTAGATCAAGGACATGTATACGTGCAGAATCGCAGGCATTAGTCTTCGCTCAGGAATTTTATCTCAACTCTTTAAGACTATCAGAGCAAGGGACTGGCGTCTTAGTATGATTACAATCAGTTAAAAGATTATCATGATTACAATCAATTAAAGATTATCTAAAGATTACCTAGACATAAACCATACACAGGAGCCTGACAATCTCGTCAGGAAAATGGGTAAAAGGTCGCTACAGCAATTTCCTTGAGGGAGGTGAGAAAGGTCAACCTGCACTTTAATAAATCAGGGGTGGCGGGACAGAGAGGGACCTCCCGATCTCTCTCAGGGCCAAGAAGGAGCCTGAGCAGTCAGGCTGGCTCCCCGCACTGAGCCATCAGGGAAGCCTTATAGTTTTGTGGGAATCATTTAAAATGGGGAACTGCAAACTGGGAATTTAATCTAGATGTATATACATGGTGAAGAAAACTGATACTTGATTAACCTTTTTATCAAAACTATTTTGTTCAGCAATGAGTATTTAGGCGATCAGCCAAGGACAAATATATACTGGAAATTTAGGAATTTAATAAATCATCTCTAGGTGTCTTTTACCTTTCTCCTATTAACTGTTGCTGCTGCATATAAAGTCAGGCAGTTGTAATTAGTGAAGACCTTTTTTGTTTTCAAATGCATTGTATGAGCATTTATGGTGTATTTGCTTTTAGAATATGAGTAACTAATAGTGACTTTATATGCAAATTTATAATCACATGAGAAATCAAAGTGTATAACTGAATGAAAAACCCAGAAGAGGACTACATGTTTGTGGATTGAGAGTGATTTGCTGTGATATTTGCACATTAGCAAACTGTCCTCAGTGCCTGTTGTCCCTTTCTTCATATATATATGTGCATACTTACTCAGGAGTTGATGGGACCCTGCACATTCCCCTTCTTTTTCCTTGGAGAGGAAGCAGAAGCGCTCTTTTGAGTGACCATCTTGTCCAAATACAAGATGTTAATGTGTCACTCTTTTTAAACTAATTGAGATGGCTTAAGTAAACTAGTAAAAGGCTTTTAAATAGATAATCTTTAAAGAACTTTAGAATCATATATGTGCAAAAGTTATCTTGAACATGTTTCTAAGTAGACAAGGTGTAGCTCTAATGTTCCCTGAGAACCATTTACTACTAATTGGTTGAAGATTTGATAAAGTACCAAAGAAGATTGCTTCTGAAGGACATTGCTAAATGTCAGCATTTATGGTACTAACTTCAGTGTTATCTTTGACACCTCCAAGTCCCTTGTCCTTCCCACCCAGCAATTACTGGGCTCTGCAATTTTTAGCTCTGCATCTGCAATTTCTTTCATTTTAGAAAATTGAAGTCTGATTGGTTTACAGCATTGTGTTTAGTTTTTGGTATACAGCAGCGTGATTTGTTATGCATATATATACATACATGTGTATTTTCCACAGTTTGTTGTGATCCACACAGTCAAAGGCTTTGGCATAGTCAATAGAGCAGAAGTAGATTTTTTTTTTTTTTACTCTCTCCCTTTTTTGATGATCCAGCAGATGCTGGCAATTTGATCTCTGGTTCCTCTGCCTTTTCTAAATCCAGCTTGAACATCTGGAAGTTCATGGTTCATGTACTATTGAACCCTGGCTTGGGTGTATATGTAGATCATATACATACATATATATTTAGATACATATTCCAGAAAAATATCTATTTCTGCTTTATTGAGTATGCCAAAGCCTTTGACTCTGTGGATCACAATAAACTGTGGAAAATTCTGAAAGAGATGGGAATACCAAACCACCTGACCTGCCTCTTGAGAAATCTGTATGCAGGTCAGGAAGCAACAGTTAGAACTGGACATGGAACAACAGATTGGTTCCAAATAGGAAAAGGAGTACGTCAAGGCTATATTTGTCACCCTGCTTATTTAACTTATATGCAGAGTACATCATGAGAAACACTGGGCTGGAGGAAGCACAAGCTGGAATAAAGATTGATGGGAGAAATATCAATAACCTCAGATATGCAGATGACACCACCCTTATGGCATAAAGTGAAGAAGAACTAAAGAGCTTCTTGATGAAAGTGAAAGAGGAGAGTGAAAAAGTTGGCTTAAAGCTCAACATTCAGAAAACTAAGATCATGGCATCTGGTCCCATCACTTCATGGCAAATAGATGGAGAAACAGTGGAAACAGTGGCTGACTTTATTTTTCTGGGCTCCAAAATCACTGCAGATGGTGACTGCAGCCATGAAATTAAAAGATGCTTACTCCTTGGAAGGAAAATTATGACCAACCTAGACAGCATATTTAAAAGCAGAGACATTACTTTGCCAACAAAGGTCCATCTAGTCAAGTCTATGGTTTTTCCAGTGGTCATGTATGGATGTGAGAGTTGGACTATAAAGAAAGCTGAGAGGTAAAGAATTGATGCTTTTGAACTGTGGTGTTGGAGAAGACTCTTGAGAGTCCCTAGGACTGCAAGGAGATCCAACCAGCCCATCCTAAAGGAGATCAATCCTGGGTGTTCATTGGAAGGACTGATGTTGAAGCTGAAACTCCAATACTTTGGCCACCTGATGCGAAGAGCTGACTCATTTGAAAAGTCCCTGATGCTGGGAAAGATTAGGGCAGGAGGAGAAGGGGACAACTCAGGATGAGATGGTTGGATGGCATCACCGACTCAATGGACATGGGTTTGGGTGGGCTCCGGGAGTTGGTAATGGACAAGAAGGCCTGGCGTGCTGCAGTTCATGGGGTCTTAAAGAGTCCGACACAACTGAGCGACCGAACTGAACTGAACTGATACATACATATGTAGAGTTCATACACACACACACACACACACACACACACACACATGTTTCTAAATATATACATACATATATATTTCAATCATTTTCCATTGTGGCTGATTATAAGATAGTGAATATAGTTCCCTATGTTACATAGTAAATCCTGTGTTCTTTGTCTGTTTTATGTATAGTACAATAGTTTGCACCTATTTCATTTCTTCCTTTGAATTCCCACTGCTGCTGCCCTACCTGGTTCAGGGCCTCATCATCCCTTGCTTGTTCTATTAAACTCTTGCCTGACTTCTCTCCAGTCCATCCTTCACACTTCTGTAATAATGATCCTCCAACACTTATCCCTTCCCTCCTGCAATCCTGTCATTATAGCTTCCGAGTTTGAAGTTTCAGGTGTTCAACGTGTCCCCCATAACAAGATCCCTCCTGCCTTTGTGGTTTCCCACATACATTCTTTGTCTCCTCCCACCTGTCCAGATTGGTTGCTTTCTCTGCACTAAGTCACCATTACCTCCTTGCTTTGCATATGCTCCTCGCCTACAATAGGTTTGATTCCCTCCTTCTTTTACTAATTGACATCTTATTCTTTTGCCAACAAAGTCAGAATCAATCCTGTTTTCCACTACATAGTCACGGCAGAATGTGCTTCCTGAATTGTTATAATGTTTTTGTCTTTTGTTTTTTAATTTTAAAAATATGTATAGAAAACCACAGCTGGGCCTACAACCTCTCCTTAGTTTTTGTTTGTTTGTTTGTTTTGTTGTTGTTTGTTTTTAGATAGGATGGAAGGAGGACCACTCTTACTTTTAGATAGAATGCACTTGGTCAATATTTGTTGAATGAATGGTAAAGATTTAGAACATAAATTTGTTTTTCATCATGTAGCGAGGTCATAGTAGAGCTCATTCTATTCCCTCCAGTGGAGCCATGTTGCACTCATTATTAGTCACTATACATGCATTGTTACTTATTGTTTAGAAAGCTCATTAGAGGGTTTTTAAATTCTGGTATTTCATTCCGTGGGACCATCAGTCTTTTTGTTTTTGGTCCCCCTTGACCTTTACTCTTCCTTAAGTTATTGTTTTGAGCAAAGGGTAAGGTGATTGTACCACTGTAATAATACAATTTGACTCAAGTCAGCATTTAGAAGATCCCTTAAGTGAATATTTCGATCTCCATGTATTTGTTACAGTATTTTTATTTGGAATAAATAGTGGGCATCCTTTGAATATTAAGTGTTACTACTTTTGAACTTTAATCGTATCCATTTAGAATGTGAGATGAAAAGTGGTGCTTTCTCACTGAACTAGACTTTCTCTTTTAGCGCATGGAGGAGTTAGAGAAGGATCATGAACATTTTCTGAGTGATGAGCAAAGTGAAATTAGACAAGGAATGGCCATGCTGCAAGACAAAATTATCGTTGAAGCTGTAAGTAGTGTGTATTTAATATTGAGAACTACAGAGGGATGTGAGCATTGGGGTATTTTTTTAATGAAGTATATATAACAATTACATAAATAATATGCAGATGTTTAACATTTCTTTCCCTTCCTGAAACAGCTGCAGAATGAACTGCAAATGCTTCAAAGGTTTCTTCTGTCCCTGTTATTCTGAGGGCTTTGGAGAAAGAGCTTGAACCCAAGTTGTATGATACAAGTGCAACATCAGCCACATTGAAGCACATTATTTTAAAAATTGTAGTTGAAGTGGGTACATCTTGTTTATCTTTGCACATTTTTTCAGTGCAAGACATCCTATGTGTTAAAGCCCATATAAAACCTAAAGAGTTTGTGATTATAATCAGCAATTCTCAAATTATAAGCGTCAAGCTTTCAGCTCTTTTCGTTATTAACATTGATGTTTTGTGCCTAACACTGTCAAATAAACTTTTAGCAATAAAGGTGATTTAATTCTAGGTTTGTCATCAGTGTGTTCTATATCAGTCCAAGGAGTATAGAAAGAAGAGGAGCCTGGCGAGCTACCATCCGTGGGGTTGGAAAGCGTCAGACACGGCCGAGTGACTAACACATCCACACCAATTAAAGTAACATTTTGATGTCTCTGTGGAAATGACATATTCACAAGCCCATGTCTCAGCACATTGTTCTCCCTTAAGGAAAAAAATTAAAGAGTATAAGATCCATTCTATCTGTGCACCCTTTTGTATTTACTCATTAGTTTACAGATCCAATTCCAAAGGGAAAAAAATGATTTCAAAGGAAAAATCTACTCCATTGCTTTATAAAAATTATTAAAAGCAACTTACATTTATGTTTTTTAATTAACTGAGCTTCTAAAATATCAGTAAGAGAAAAGACCTAGCTATTGAAATACATAAATATCAGTGCTGAGACATGGGCTTGTGACTACGTCATTTCCACAGAGACATCAAAATGTTACTTTAATTGGTGTGAAAGTGTTAGGGACTCAGTCATGTCCGACTCTTTACAACCCCATGGACGGTAGCCCACCAGGCTCCCCTACCCATGGAATTCTTGTCCAGGCAAGAATACTGGCATGGGTTACCATGCCCATCTCCAGGGTATCTTCCCGACCCAGGGATCAAACCGGTGTCTCTTGTGTCTCCTGCATTGGCAGGCAGTTTCTTTACCACTAGTGCCACCTGGGAAGCCCTCATCAATATATACATACACTTAGTTATTTGCAGTTAAATATTTCATGTCTGTCTTTAAATATAAATTGCCTGCAGTGCTTTGTTTTCAAGTTTAACATTCACTGACTATGTGGAACATTGATTTTTTATTCACCTGAAAACTTGGATGATTAGTTCCTGTGCCTTTCCTTTTGTTTTGGGCATTTTTTACACATAATAGCACAACACTCTCTTCATTTGGACACATGTTATTTAAAAAACATGGCATTGTTTCAGAATATATTGAAAGAAGTCAGGTAAACTTCTTTTTCCAAGTTACTCAAATTGCTTTTGTGACCCCTTCAAAACAATATATTCCCATTTGGAGGGCAGGAGTGACTCTCTCCTGTTTTTCTGTGTGTTTTTCCTTTTAATTCTGGCCCTATACACCAGCCTCCTCTTTAAGGTTTTCCAAGGTTTTAAAAACAAGCCCATATAGATTCTCCTTTTCTGACTCGAATGACATATGCCCCATGGACTGTAGCCCGCCAGTCTCCTTCTGCCCGTGGGATTTCCCAGGCAAGAATACTGGAGTGGGTTGCCATTTCCTTCTCCAGAGTTTCTTCCCAACCCAAGGATTGAACCCAGGTCTCCTGCATTAGCAGGTGGCTTCTTTACCACTGAGCAACCTGGGAAGCCACCTTTGGTGACCATTTTTCCTTCTCCATCAGCACTTTTCTTTCATGTCACCTGTGCCTTAGCTGGTATTTTATTTTTCACAAGAGGGAACATTTAGTGTCCACATTCTGTGACAGTGAGATTTTAACTCAGAATATCAGGACAAGTGACTCTAAAAGCAAATATAAAGATCCATTTTTCCCCCTCCAAACTCCCCCTTTCAAAAGAAAGAACAATTTCTTTCACTAAATACAAATTTCAGAAAAAACACAGTTTGAGTTTCTAAATCCTCATAGTTAGACTAATGTGCATATTTTCCTTTGTTTCATAGTAACTAAACACTTGCTTTGCAAACATCAAGGAAATCCTTTCTTCTCATATCCTTTGACTGAACAATTGCAGTGCTATAAGGAATGTGCTTGGGTAGTATCACGACTTAATGTTTCAATTTATAGCATTCAAAGTAAATGTCACCCTTTTTTGCAATCAAAGGAAGCAAGGCAGATATCCTTCATGTCCTGGATTTTTATCTAACCCTTCAGCAACAAAACCCCAAATGTCTAATAAGGATTTCTCTTCCGACACAGAGATTGCTAAAATTTTGAACACAGAGGTTCCCTTCTTATCCTCAGGAATGACACTGAGTTTTGGAGCTGTATTTCTGATTACATGTCCAGACTGCTGCACTCTCATTCTGATCATACATCTGAGCCCAAATGTTGATGATTAAAATGGAGGCTTCTTGTCGTCTCCTTCAGCTACCACTCAGTCACTAAGCTTGTGAACCTGATCAGGTGCTTGATGACACGATGTCTAGAAAACATTACAATGAAGGTGTCTTGAAATTTACAGACACAAAACACTAAATGTGGCATCATACAAATGATGCAATGACCTTTGCAAACAAAATATAAAAAGTTTCATGGTCTGTCTTTCCTGAAGCAGTAGCTATATCCTGCTATCCCTTAAATCTCAAATTGTAGCCTAAATTTTTTTTCACTGAAAATAGGATATTTTAGAAAAATTTCAAAATATATGAAATATATGAAAATATATTTCAAAATATATGAACATCACTGGAGTTGCATGGAATACACAGGGCATTTCCACACAGTTACAGAGACTGAGTCATAGAGTTAAAAGGACTAGGCTGAAATGTTAAGGCTTGAAAGATGAAACCCAGTACTTCTGACTCCAGATTATGTCAACTGTATGCTGTGCAAGGAAACCACAGATCTTTAACCTGAAGAGTCCATCAGTCATTAACATGTAATCATCTCATTCAGTCAGATAATTATCTTCTTCTTTTGAGGTTATTTCTAAGAAGGCCAAAGTCTTGAAATAAACACCATAGTTGAGAGGAGGCAGATACAAAGCTGTGAGGCATACAAAAGTTAGAGGAAGGCTCAAGGCTAGCTCTTGAGGAAATTTACCCACAAAC